>NC_057799.1:445268968-445513962 GCF_018294505.1 Triticum aestivum | reverse complement strand
ATGGGGGGCCTAGAGGGATGGCCAGGGCGCCGGCGGACCGGCGGTGGGGAGTGTTTTCAGGGCGGGCGGGGCGGCGCACCGCCGGCCGCGGGCGGCGGGGGGCTGCTGTTTGGCCGGTGGTGGCTGGCGGCTCAGGGGGGTGGAGGTTGAAGATGAACCGCAGGCCCTTGATTTCATATCCAACGGCTGCAAAATCGACTGACCAGAGATGAAAAAGTCAGTCGACCGATGTGTAGCCTCACCTTGCTAATGCGTTTAGTTTCGACAGCAAAATTCAGTTTCGACAACAAAATTCAGTTTCGACAGTTAAGTTCAGTTTCGACAGTTCAGTTCAGTTTCGACAGTTAAGTTCAGTTTCGACAGTTAAGTTCAGAGATGAGCGGCTGATGTATTTTACATCTAGCACTTTGTGGTTATGTATTTTACGTCATGTATTGGAGATGCTATTAGAATTCCACTCAGGTTAACATTGTTCGTTGTCTCTCTTGTCCTGCTTCAGCCTCGGCGTCGTACAACTCACCGGAGCTGCTCCAACGACGAAACCCTCCATCACAGCGGAGCAGTACCTCGGGCTCCATCTCCAGACGCCTAAGATCTTCTTCCCCTCCTCCGACAGCAAAGTCAGCCGGAGCATCCTCACCGGCCAACCCAATCACGCTGAGATCAACATGGCTTCGCCAAAGAGGTTGTACACTTGTTGCATCTCTTTTTTACTCTACATGTTATATATATTGTCCACTGAGCACACGGATTTGTTCCTTTAGTGTCTCCTTGAAAGAAAAAACGTAGGAATTTTAATTTTCACTTGTCCTCCTTTTCAAATTCCTATTCATGAAGCACAAGACTAAGAGATAGTAGCATAATAGCATTATAACCGTACATTTTCTTGTGGTTTGACTTAATCTCACCATGCTTCTTTGCATCCTGTGATCTTCCAATTGTTGTGAATCAAACACCCAGATTGGCAGAAATCCTGTGTTTTTAAATTCTCTGTTTTGCACGTGCATTCCTATCCTATTCCTGTCTATTTCCTATCCCTGCATTGTTGGAATCCTCCAATTCAAACGAGCCCTTACAGAATTACTTCTCTTACAGATAGTTGTCAAAGAAAACCTTGCGTGGTTTGTCCCGCTCCTGCTGCGCTGTCGTCCACCCCAGCTCAGCTGCTCCAACGATAGAAGGGTCCAGCACAGCAGGGATCCGGCCTCCAGACTGTCTTTCGCCGCCTCAGATCTTCTTCCCCGCCGCTGGCAGCCATGAAAACTGCATTACCATCATCAACCGAGCAGATGACCTCGAGGACTACACGGGTCCGCAAGAGAGGTCGCACTCTTTCGTGTCTGCTTACGTTATGCATCGCTTAATATTACATGCTACTTTATCGTCCTGTTCACCGATTAGACTCTGAGTCAGCTCCAAACTAATGGTCAAACTTGAGTTTTTAAATGGTTGTGGGGTACATATCGGGGCCGCTATCAATAGTATCTATCTACTATCTGGTTAATCTCTGGTGTCTACTATGAGTTTCATGTTGGGTGGGAAACAAATAGTAAAGAAGCCATTATCTGTATTTGTTAACTGAAGCCATCATCTGCCTGCTATTATTGGTTTTGGGTCTATCCACAGGTTGCTACCATCACTCTGGATTTCTGCATGCACTCCTTACATAATCTCACTATGTTTTATTCCTGTGCATGTCAGTTATTGTACATAATGGAACTGAACATGTAGAGCAAAAGAGACGAGCCTTGCATGGCAATAAAATTTCATGCAGACGTCGCTCCATGGTAGGCGCAAAGGCAGCCCCCCACGCATTTCGGATTGTAATCGAGAGGAACATATCTGTTCTGAGGGGGATTCAGAAGGAGAAGACAACTCCTATTTACCCCCTGAGGCCTTCGCTCTAACTTGGCATGCTGATGTTGGTTATATCATGCATATGGTGTCTTGGATTGCTTACTTTATACATCAAATATGTCATCTGCTTAGTTTAGACATCCTTTGTGCGAATGCCATCTGTTTAGTTTATTCATCGTTTATGTGAATTATGCAACGCCATCTTGTTTAGCCAGGCATCATATATGTGAATTTTGCAATGCCATCCTGCTTAGCCATTCATCTTATATGTAAATTATATCAGGCCATCCTTTTTTTTCGTTACATATTACATTTGTCAACAATGTTAGTACATTCAACTGCTCTTCGTGTGCATCAGCCATTTGACACGGTGATGGCAAATTCTGGAGTGAAAACAAGGTCTTCAGAGCAGACTATGCTATCTGACGAAGCGCATATCTCGCTGGTTACAGATAGCTCCTCAGAGGAGGATTCAGAGACAGATGACCAGTCCTATTCCCCCTCGAGGTGTATGCTCTAACTTGGCAGGGTTATGTTGTTCATATCGTGCGTATGGTGTCTCGCATTGCTATGTCATTTGATTAGTTTAGACATGCTTTGTGTGAATGCCACCTGTTCAGTGTCTAATTACCATATATGTGAATTATGCATTGCCATCTTTTTGCAAGACATTATATATGTGAATTATACAATGCTATCTTGTTGCAAAGGCATTATATATGAGAAAAATGCAATGCCATGCTGTTTAGCCAATCATCATGTATGTGAATTATATCATGCTATCATTTTTTTGTATTACGTGTTCCATTTGTCGACAACGTTTGTATATTCAACTACTCTTCCTGTGCATCAGCCATTTGAAGCGGTGATGGAAGTATCTGGAGTGAAAACAAGGTATTCAGAGCAGACAATGCTACCTGCTGAAGTAGACATCTTGCTGGTTACAGAGAGCTCCTTAGAGGAGGATTCAGAGACTGATGACCAGTCCTATTTCCCCCTGAGGTCTATGCTCAAACTTGGCAGGGTTATATTACCCATGTCATGCATGTTGTCTTGCATTGCTTTGTTTTTACATCATATATGGATTGCCATCTGCTTACTTGCTTACTATATAAATCATATATTTGAATTATATCATGCCATCATGTTTACATAGTACATACACATCATCTATCTGAATTATGGCATGGCAACCCATTTAATAAAGACATCATATAGTTATATCATCTCATCCTGTTTAGTGTTTACAGTCATCATATTTTGAATTATGACATTCTATCCGTGAATGTATGTGAATTATGGCATGCCAACCTATTTAATAAACACATTATATAGTTATGTCATGTCATCCTGTTTACATAGTCTCATATTTTGAACTATGTCTTTCCATCTTTTTTAGTTAGCCATCATAATGTGAAATTGTGTCATGCTATCCTGTTTAGTTAGCCATCATATATGTGAAATTGTTTCATGCTATCCTGTTTGGTTAGACAACATAAATATGAATTATTTCATGCCCTCTTTTATTCCCCACTATCCATTGCACATGTCTATCATACAATGTCTATACTTTCAATTACTTTTCTTGTTTATTAGCCATTTGAATTGGAGAGCGTGATGGCAGTATCTAAGGGAGTAACAACACGGTCTTCAGAAAAGATAGTGCTACCAGTTGATGCAGATAGAACCACGGTTGTACTTTCCCAAGGACCAGATCCACCACACATAACCCAGACTCTCGCAGATTGTACCCCTACCCAGTTGTACAAAGAACCAGCTACACCCCTTCTAACCCCAACCCTGGCAGATAGTAACCCAGTTCCAGTTGACACAACACCGTCTCCACCACAGAGCACCCAAACACGAGCAGTTAGTAAGGGAACTGCAGTGCCCAAAGCACGAGGACCACCACTCTGAATCCCAACTCAACGCTTAAAGGAGAAGAAGATTTGTTCTCAGGTTCTGTAGCTATAGTTCATACTTCTTTGCTCTTGCATTACTGTATTTACTCATACCAACTATTTTCAAATTTGAAGGATGGAATTGAAACTCCAATGGCGCAACAGGTATGTTTTAAACCTGTTTCTTTAACTGGTTTGCTCTTGTAACCTGCTCTATGTTGATTTCAGTTTCAATTGAATAAATAGTTATGTTCTCATGTCATGCACATTACAAGTGTTGTTATTGCTCTATAGTTACCCACACTTATATTCTGTCTATTCTGCTTTGTCTTGAACAAATATTATTTGAACTGTGTCTCTATCTTGATTTGGCAACAAAAACTAGAATGATATAGACCATAAAGTGACCATGGTACATAGATATATGTTTGTTTCATGCTGTTATCCTGTCCACTTTACTACTGAACTCATTTACCAAAATGAGTTTCATATACAACATGGTAAACATGTGATGTGTCTGCTTGTTTCTCTTTTAGAATGCGGACAAAATATTGGAGAACAGTACCGCGTTATCCAATGGTAAAGGAAGTAATGCAGATAAGGTTCAAGATAGTGAGACATCCCTGTTGGTCTCCAAGAAAGCTGATAAAAACTATCTTGACGACAGTGAGGGAACCCAAAAGTCCTGTCTTGATGTAGTGTTCGAGTTACTGGCCACTACTGCTGGCACAAGCTCTTCGAACTCGCTGCCTGAATCAGTTCGTCTTCTTGAGTCTCAACTTCAAGTTGAAAGACATCGATCAGATGTGCTGCGACAGGAAGCTGAAGGACCGAGGAAGTCCCTGCAGAATTTAGATGCATATTTTCTGGTGCAACAGCAAGCGCTGGAGGATTTAAGCGCCAAACAAGAGAAAGTTAATAAGCTTGGTAAGCATCTTGCCAGCATTATGGGTACCCAGGATATTGTTTCTTGAGATCTTCTGAAGTGGTTTCAGTTCTGGATTTGTTTTGCTGCGACGTTTATTTGCGCTGGTCGCCAACTTTGACAACCAGTGTATATGATATGCTGCTTTGTTCCCTATATTTGCACTGGTGGCGAACTTTGATGCCCAGTGGATGTAATATGTGTAATAGCCGTGATAGCCTAGCGTTAGTTGCTTGCTTATTTATTTCCTTGTTGTCTTGTTTATTTGTTTGCTTGTAGTAATTGCAGTTCTTTTTCCGCGGTTAGCTAGTGGCTGCAATAACCTATTTTTTAAAACTAGGCCACAATAACCATGGGCTAATATTTACTGTAGTGACACTGGGCCTCCTACTGGCCGTAGAAACAGTGGGCCTTCTACGGGCCGTAGAAACAATGGGCCTTCTACGGGCCGTAGAAACAATGGGCCTTCTGCGAGCCGTATCATCAGTGGGCCTTATACGGGCCGTATGATCGATTGGCCAAACATGGGCCAAACAGACCACATTATGGCCGTAAACGGGCTAGAGTTGGAATCGTCCATTCATGGGCCGACCATAACGGGCCATCGTTAATAGGCCGTATTTGATGATGCTATGAAAACGGCCCAACGTATTAATTGACCACAAACGGGCCGACTGTAACGACGGGCTGAATTTGGCCCACAAGCAGAAAATGACAGTAACGGGCCGTAAGTAAATGAATGCTGGAAATGAGCCCAAGAATAAATGGGCTCTGAGAAGGCCGAAAGATAACATGGGCTGGAAACGGCCCAATGGAATAACGGGCCATTAATGGGTATAAAGTGATACACTGTTCATTACGGGCCAGTTTCACCACGGGCCCTTAATGGGTGTAAAGTGATACACTGTTCATTACGGGCCAGTTTCACCACGGGCCGTTAATAGGCCAAGAGTTACATAGGGCCTCATATGGGCCGAAAGACGTCATGGGCCATACATGGGCCAGAAGTGAAAATGGGCTGGAATCATATTGGATGGCCCAGATGACGCTATTGGGCCTAATTCGGATAGGGCGTAACGGGCCTGGGGTTAGCGGGCTGTAAATGGGTTATATGAGAACACGCCGTTAACAGGCTTTCCATGGGCCGGCCCGCCACCTTTTGACCAAGTCAAACGAGCCAGCCTTTTCACAGGAATGGGCCTCTGTTGGGCCGTGCCACGTGTCGACGTATCATAGGCGCCTTCTGTCCAATGAGTGGATGACATCTGTCCCAACGATGAGCCGACACGTGTTTCCTCCAGCCAATGATGATTTTACACGTGGAAAATCCCCATTGGTCGGGGCTGTTAACGGGTTATCGGATCCAAAACCTGACCTGATAGCTTAACGGCGTTCCGTTACGGTGGATGCCACGTGTCGGTCACCCTTGACGAAAGCACTTCTGTGACGCGCGATTTATCGTCATGGAAGTGGACACTTCCGTAATGATAATTTTGGTAATGTCATGGAACACTTCTACGACAGCACATGTATGACTATCTTGTGTTCTGTCATAAATTTGTCATCGATGTACATGCATGACAAAAAACGTGACCTACTGTGACAAACACGTATCATCACGGAAGTGTATTTTTTTTGTAGTGGTACTCCGGTATATGTCCGAAACCTTCCGGAACCTTTCCGGTGTCCGAACATAGTCGTCCAATATATTGATCTTTACGTCTCGACCATTTCGAGACTCCTTGTCATGTCCGTGATCATATCCGGGACTCCGAACTACCTTCGGTACATCAAAACTCAAAACTCATAATACCAATCGTCACCGAACTTTAAGCGTGCGGACCCTACGGGTTCGAGAACTATGTAGACATGACCGAGATACGTCTCTGGTCAATAACCAATAGCGGAACCTAGATGCTCATATTGGCTCCCACATATTCTATGAAGATCTTTATCGGCCAAACCGCATAACAACATACGTTTGTTCCCTTTGTCATCGGTATGTTACTTGCCCGAGATTCGATCGTCGGTATCTCAATACCTAGTTCAATCTCGTTACCGGCAAGTCTCTTTACTCGTTCCGTAATACATCATTCCGCAACTAACTCATTAGTTACAATGCTTGCAAGGCTTATAGTGATGTGTATTACCGAGTGGGCCCAGAGATACCTCTCCAACAATCGGAGTGACAAATCCTAATCTCGAAATACGCCAACTCAACAAGTACCTTTGGAGACACCTATAGAGTACCTTTATAATCATACAGTTACGTTGTGACGTTTGGTAGCACACAAAGTGTTCCTCCGGTAAACGGGAGTTGCATAATCTCATAGTCATAGGAACATGTATAAGTCATGAAGAAAGCAATAGAAACATACTAAACGATCAAGTGCTTAAGCTAACGGAATGGGTCAAGTCAATCACATCATTCTCCTAATGATGTGATCCCGTTAATCAAATGACAACTCATGTCTATGGTTAGGAAACATAACCATCTTTAATTAACGAGCTAGTCAAGTAGAGGCATACTAGTGACACTCTGTTTGTCTATGTATTCACACATGTATCATGTTTCCAGTTAATCCAATTCTAGCATGAATAATAAACATTTATCATGAAAGAACGAAATAAATAATAACTTTATTATTGCCTCTAGGGCATATTTCCTTCAGTCTCCCACTTGCACTAGAGTCAATAATCTAGATTACACAGTAATGATTCTAACACCCATGGAGCCTTGGTGGTGATCATGTTTTGCTCGTGGAAGAGGCTTAGTCAACGGGTCTGCAACATTCAGATCCATATGTATCTTGCAAATCTCTATGTCTCCCACCTGGACTTGATCCCGGATGGAGTTGAAGCGTCTCTTGATGTGCTTGGTTTTCTTGTGTAATCTGGATTCCTTTGCCAAGGCAATTGCACCAGTATTGTCACAAAAGATTTTCATTGGACCCGATGCACTAGGTATGACACCTAGATCGGATATGAACTCCTTCATCCAGACTCCTTCATTTGCTGCTTCCGGAGCAGCTATGTATTCCGCTTCACACGTAGATCCCGCCACGACGCTTTGTTTAGAACTGCTCCAACTGACAGCTCCACCGTTCAATATAAATACGTATCCGGTTTGTGATTTAGAATCATCCGGATCAGTGTCAAAGCTTGCATCAACGTAACCATTTACGAAGAGCACTTTGTCACCTCCATAAACGAGAAACATATCCTTAGTCCTTTTCAGGTATTCTAGGATGTTCTTGACCGCTGTCCAGTGATCCACTCCTGGATTACTTTGGTACCTCCCTGCTAAACTAATAGCAAGGCACACATCAGGTCTGGTACACGGCATTGCATACATGATCGAGCCTATGGCTGAAGCATAGGGAACATCTTTCATTTTCTCTCTATCTTCTGCAATGGTTGGGCTTTGAGTCTTACTCAACTTCACACCTTGTAACACAGGCAAGGACCCTTTCCTTGCCTGATCCATTTTGAACTTCTTCAAAACTTTGTCAAGGTATGTGCTTTGTGAAAGTCCAATTAAGCGTCTTGATCTATCTCTACAGATCTTGATGCCCAATATGTAAGCAGCTTCACCGTGGTCTTTCATTGAAAAACTCTTATTCATGCATCCTTTTATGCTATCCAGAAATTCTATATCATTTCCAATCAACAATATGTCATCCACATATAAGATTAGAAATGCTACAGAGCTCCCACTCACTTTCTTGTAAATACAGGCTTCTCCAAAAGTCTGTATAAAAACATATGCTTTGATCACACTATCAAAATGTTTATTCCAACTCCAAGAGGCTTGCACCAGTCCATAAATGGATTGCTGGAGCTTGCACACTTTGTTAGCACCCTTTGGATCGATAAAACCTTCAGGTTGCATCATATACAATTGTTCTTCCAGAAATCCATTCAGGAATGCAGTCTTTACATCCATTTGCCAAATTTCATAATCATAAAATGCGGCAATTGCTAACATGATTCGGGCAGACTTAAGCATCGCTACGGGTGAGAAAGTCTCATCGTAGTCAACCCCTTGAACTTGTTGAAAACCTTTCGCAATAAGTCGTGCTTTGTAGACAGTAACATTACCATCAGCGTCTGTCTTGTTCTTGAAGATCCATTTATTCTCGATGGCTTGCCGATCATCGGGCAAGTCAACCAAAGTCCACACTTTGTTCTCGTACATGGATCCCATCTCGGATTTCATGGCCTCAAGCCATTTTGCGGAATCTGGGCTCATCATCGCTTCCTCATAGTTCGTAGGTTCGTCATGGTCTAGTAACATGACCTCCAGAACAGGATTACCGTACCACTCTAGCGCGGATCTTACTCTGGTTGACCTACGAGGTTCGGTAGTAACTTGATCTGAAGTTTCATGATCATCATCATTAGCTTCCTCACTAATTGGTGTAGATGTCACAGGAACCGGTTTCTGTGATGAACTACATTCCAATAAGGGATCAGGTACAGTTACCTCATCAAGTTCTACTTTCCTCCCACTCACTTCTTTCGAGAGGAATTCTTCTCTAGAAAGGATCCATTCTTAGCAACAAAAGTCTTGCCTTCGGATCTGTGATAGAAGGTGTAGCCAACTGTCTCTTTTGGGTATCCTATGAAGACACATTTCTCCGATTTGGGTTCGAGCTTATCAGGTTGAAGCTTTTTCACATAAGCATCGCAGCCCCAAACTTTAAGAAATGACAACTTTGGTTTCTTGCCAAACCACAGTTCGTAAGGAGTCGTCTCAACGGATTTAGATGGTGCCCTATTTAACGTGAATGCAGCCGTCTCTAAAGCATAACCCCAAAACGATAGCGGTAAATCAGTAAGAGACATCATAGATTGCACCATATCTAGTAAAGTACGATTACGACGTTCGGACACACCATTACGCTGTGGTGTTCCGGGTGGCGTGAGTTTCGAAACTATTCCGCATTGTTTCAAATGTAGACCAAACTCATAAATCAAATATTCTCCTCCATGATCGGATCATAGAAACTTTATTTTCTTGTTACGATGATTTTCCACTTCACTCTGAAATTCTTTGAACTTTTCAAACATTTCAGACTTATGTTTCATTAAGTAGATATACCCATATCTGCTCAAATCATCTGTGAAGGTGAGAAAATAACGATACCCACCACGAGCCTCAATATTCATCGGACCACATACATCAGTATGTATGATTTCCAACAAATCTGTTGCTCGCTTCATTGTTCCAGAGAACGGTGTTTTAGTCATCTTGCCCATGAGGCATGGTTCGCAAGTACCAAGTGATTCATAATCAAGTGATTCCAAAAGTCCAACAGTATGGAGTTTCTTCATGCGCTTTACACCAATATGACCCAAATGGCAGTGCCAAAAATAAGTTGCACTATCATTATCAACTCTGCATCTTTTGGCTTCAACATTATGAATACGTGTGTCACTACTATCGAGATTTAACACAAATTGACCACTCTTCAAGGGTGCATGACCATAAAAGATATTACTCATATAAATAGAACAACCATTATTCTCAGATTTAAATGAATAACCGTCTCGCATCAAACAAGATCCAGATATAATGTTCATGCTCAACGCTGGCACCAAATAACAATTATTTAGGTCTAAAACTAATCCCGAAGGTAGATCAAGAGGTAGCGTGCCGACGGCGATCACATCGACTTTGGAACCATTTCCCACGCACATCGTCACCTCGTCCTTAGCCAGTCTTCTCTTAATCCGTAGTCCCTGTTTCTAGTTGCAAATATTAGCAACAGAGCCAGTATCAAATACCCAGGTGCTACTGCGAGCTCTTCTAAGGTACACATCAATAACATGTATATCACATATACCTTTGTTCACCTTGCCATCCTTCTTATCCGCCAAATACTTGGGGCAGTTCCGCTTCCAGTGACCGGTTTGCTTGCAGTAGAAGCACTCAGTCTCAGGCTTGGGTCCAGACTTGGGTTCCTTCTCCTGAACAACAAGTTGTTTGCCGTTCTTCTTGAAGTTCCTCTTCTTCTTCCCTTTGCCCTTTTTCTTGAAACTGGTGGTCTTGTTGACCATCAACACTTGATGCTCCTTCTTGATTTCTACCTCCACAGCCTTTAGCATTGCGAAGAGCTCGGGAATCGTCTTTATGCATCCCTTGCATGTTATAGTTCATCACGAAGCTCTTGTAGCTTGGTGGCAGTGATTGAAGAATTCTGTCAATAACACTATCATCTGGAAGATTAACTCCCAGTTGAATTAAGTGATTGTTATACCCAGACATTCTGAGTATATGCTAACTGACAGAACTATTCTCCTCCATCTTGCAGCTGTAGAACTTATTGGAGACTTCATATCTCTCAATCCGGGTATTTGCTTGAAATATTAACTTCAACTCCTGGAACATCTCATATGCTCCATGACGTTCAAAACGTCGTTGAAGTCCTGGTTTTAAGCCGTAAAGCATGGCATACTAAACTATCGAGTAGTCATCAGCTTTGCTCTGCCAGACGTTCATAACATCTGGTGTTGCTCCTGCAGCAGGTTTGGCACCTAGCGGTGCTTCCAGGACGTAATTCTTCTGTGCAGCAATGAGGATAATCCTCAAGTTACGGACCCAGTCCGTGTAATTGCTACCATCATATTTCAACTTTGCTTTCTCAAGGAACGCATTAAAATTCAACGGAACAACAGCATGGGCCATCTATCTACAATAACATAGACAAGCAAAATACTATCAGGTACTAAGTTCATGATAAATTTAAGTTCAATTAATCATATTACTTAAGAACTCCCACTTAGACAGACATCCCTCTAATCATCTAAGTGATCACGTGATCGATATCAACTAAACCATAACCGATCATCACGTGAATGGAGTAGTTTTCAATGGTGAACATCACTATGTTGATCATATCTACTATATGATTCACGCTTGACCTTTCGGTCTCAGTGTTCCCAGGCCATATCTGCATATGCTAGGCTCGTCAAGTTTAACCCGAGTATTCTGCGTGTGCAAAACTCGCTTGCACCCGTTGTAGATGAACATTGAGCTTATCACACCCGATCATCACGTGGTGTCTCGGCACGACGAACTTTGGCAACGGTGCATACTCAGGGAGAACACTTTTACCTTGAAATTTAGTGAGAGAACATCTTATAATGCTACCGTCAATCAAAGCAAAATAAGATGCATAAAGGATAAACATCACATGCAATCAATATAAGTGATATGATATGGCCATCATTATCTTGTGCTTGGGATCTCCATCTTCGAAGCACCGTCATGATCACCATTGTCACCGGCGCGACACCTTGATCTCCATCGTAGCATCGTTGTCGTCTCGCCAACTATTGCTTCTACGACTATCGCTACCGCTTAGTGATAAAGTAAAGCAATTACAGGGCGATTGCATTGCATACAATAAAGCGACAACCATATGGCTCCTGCCAGTTGCCGAGAACTCCGTTACAAAACATGATCATCTCATACAATAAAATATAACATCATGTCTTGACCATATCACATCACAACATGCCCTGCAAAAACAAGTTAGACGTCCTCTACTTTGTTGTTGCAAGTTTTACGTGGCTGCTACGGGCTGAGCAAGAACCGTTCTTACCTACGCATCAAAACCACGACGATAGTTCGTCAAGTTAGTGTTGTTTTAACCTTCACGAGTACCGGGCGTAGCCACACTCAGTTCAACTAAAGTTGGAGAAACTGACACCCGCCAGCCACCTGTGTGCAAAGCATGTCAGTAGAACTAGTCTCGCGTAAGCGTACGCGTAATGTCGGTCCGGGCCGCTTCATTCAACAATACCGCCGAACCAAAGTATGACATGCTGGTAAGCAGTATGACTTGTATCGCCCACAACTCACTTGTGTTCTACTCATGCATATAACATCTACGCATAAACCTGGCTTGGATGCCACTGTTGGGGAACGTAGTAATTTCAAAAAAATTCCTACGCACACGCAAGATCATGGTGATGCATAGCAACGAGAGGGGAGTGTGTGTCCACGTACCCTCGTAGACCGAAAGTGGAAGCGTTAGCACAATGCGGTTGATGTAGTCGTATTTCTTCACGATCCGACCGACCCAAGTACTGAACGCACGACACCTCTGAGGTCAGCACACGTTCAACTCGATGACGTCCCGCGAGCTCCGATCCAGCAAATCTTCGCAGGAGAGTTTCGTCAGCACAACGACGTGATGACGGTGATGATGATGCTACCGACGCAGGGCTTCGCCTAAGCACCGCTATGATATGATCGAGGTGGATTATGGTGGAGGGGGGCACCGCACACGGTTGGGAGAGATCAACAGATCAACTTGTGTGTCCTGCCCCTGTATATAAAGGAGCTAGGGGGGAGGCGGCTGGCCAGGAGGAGGGCGCGCCAAGGGTGGAGTCCTACTCCCACCGGGAGTAGGACTCCCTCTTTCCTAGTTGGAGTAGGAGGGGAGAAGGAAGGGAGAGAGGAAGAGAAGGAAAGGGGGGCGCCGCCCCCCTCCTTGTCCAATTCGGACTAGAGGGGGCGGGGGCGCGCGGCTGCCCTTGGCCGCCCCTCCTCTTCTCCCACTAGGGCCCATGCGGCCCAATTAACTCCCCGGGGGGTTCCGGTAACCCCCCGGTACTCCGGTATATGTCTGAAACCTTCCGGAACCTTCCCGTTGTCCGAACATAGTCGTCCAATATATCGATCTTTACGTCTTGACCATTTCAAGACTCCTCGACATGTCCGTGATCATATCCGGGACTCCGAACTACCTTCATTACATCAAAAAACAAAACTCATAATACCGATCATCACCGAACTTTAAGCGTGCGGACCCTACGGGTTCGAGAACTATGTAGACATGACCGAGACACGTCTCTGGTCAATAACCAATAGCGGAACCTAGATGCTCATATTGGCTCCCACATATTCTATGAAGATCTTTATCGGTCAAACCACATAACAACATACGTTTGTTCCCTTTGTCATCGGTATGTTACTTGCCCGAGATTCGATCGTCGGTATCTCAATACCTAGTTCAATCTCGTTACCGGCAAGTCTCTTTACTCGTTCCGTAATACATCATTCCGCAACTAGCTCATTAGTTACAATGCTTGCAAGGCTTATAGTGATGTGTATTACCGAGTGGGCCCAGAGATACCTCTCCAACAATCAGAGTGACAAATCTTAATCTCGAAATACGCCAACTCAACAAGTACCTTCGGAGACACCTGTAGAGCACCTTTATAATCACCCAGTTACGTTGTGACGTTTGGTAGCACACAAAGTGTTCCTCCGGTAAATGGGAGTTGCATAATCTCATAGTCATAGGAACATGTATAAGTCATGAAGAAAGCAATAACAACATACTAAACGATCAAGTGCTTAAGCTAACGGAATGGGGCAAGTCAATCACATCATTCTCCTAATGATGTGATCCCGTTAATCAAATGACAACTCATGTCTATGGTTAGGAAACATAACCATCTTTAATTAACGAGCTAGTCAAGTAGAGGCATACTAGTGGCACTCTGTTTGTCTATGTATTCACACATGTATCATGTTTCTGGTTAATACAATTCTAGCATGAATAATAAACATTTATCATGATATAAGGAAATAAATAATAACTTTATTATTGCCTCTAGGGCATATTTCCTTCAGGTAGTACCGCATGTCGCGTGCAGAGTAGGTGGGTAACGGTTGGATTTAACCTCTCACTATATAAGGGGGGTCTTCTTCCCCAAGTTGACTACCTCTTCCTTCCCAAGCTCCATTATTGCTCAAAGCTCCATTTTCACCCGATCTCTCTTCCTAGCCAATCAAACTTGTTGATTTTCTAGGGATTGGTTGAGAAGGCCCTGATCTACAGTTCCGCCAAGAGAAATTTGATTCCCCCCACTAATCCCTTGCGGATCTTGTTACTCTTGGGTGTTTGAGCACCCTAGACGGTTGAGGTCACCGCGGAGCCATATTCCATTGTGGTGAAGCTTCGTGGTGTCGGTCGGAGCCTCCAATTAAGTTGTGGAGATTTCCCCAACCTTGTCTGTAAAGGTTCGGTCGCCGCCTCCAAGGGCACCAATAGTGGAATCATGGCATCTCGCATTGTGTGAGGGCGTGAGGAGAATACAGTGTCCCTAGTGGCTTCTTGGGGAGCATTGTGCCTCCACACCGCTCCAACGGAGACGTACTTCCTCTCAAAGGGAAGGAACTTCGGTAACACATCCTCATCTCCATCGACTCCACTCTTGGTTATCTCTTACCTTTACTTGTGCAAGCTTATATTGTGTTGTATCCCTTGTGTGCTTGTTGGTGTTGCATCATATAGGTTGTTCACCTAGTTGCATATCTAGACAACCTACTTTGATGCAAATTTTAAATTGGTAAAGAAAAGCTAAAAATTGTTAGTTGCCTATTCACCCTGCTCTAGTCAACTATATCAATCCTTTCAGCTGCGCTCGAGGCCATGTTTGGGGCCTCGGGCGCTGGCAGCGAGTTGTACGTCATGGAGCAATTATGTGACTACAAGATGGCTGATGACCGCTCTGTTGTTCAGAAGGCTCATGAGATGCAGTCACTCGCTAAGGAACTTGAGTGCTTTAAGTGTCTGTTGCCGGACAAATTTGTTGCTGGGACCATCATTGCCAAGCTTCCACCTTCGTGGAACAATTTTGCTACTTCCCTGAAAAACAAGGACATGAGTTTTCCGTTTCGGATCTCATTAGCACTCTTGATTTTGAAAAGAAGGCGAGAGCAAAAGACACACGTGCTCGAGTCGCTGAGGGAGCTTCTAGTGCCCACTTGGTACACGAGAAGAACTTCCAGCCCAACAAGCCCCAAAACAACAAGAACAAATCTCAGGGGAAAGGCAAGTTTGATGCAAAGAACAAGCCGTCACATTCTACCAACTTCAAGAAGAATTCTCATAAGAAGGGGAAGGGACACAAACCTCAATTTTGGTAGCACCACACAAAATTATATGGCTGCATCTACCGGCTGTCAGCTAACCTCATGGTGCTCCAGGTATTCCTACATTTGTAACTAGGTACAATGAACACCGCAAGATGAAATAAGCTTATTCGTACGTTGACTTGCTGATTGCAGTGTGGAACGATCATGTCATGTGTGGAGGTGCAAACAAGCAGTGCAGCCGAAGGTGGAAATCAACTAACGACTTATGAAATTATATATAATCTTCCTCAGGCAGGTCAGTATCCCCTTCGTCCAGATGATCATGTTTTCTCATGCCGAGCTATTGATATGTGCTACTGTTTTGCAACACCGTTTAAGTATAGCTATTGTTTTCCAACTTTTTAAATTTAGGACAATGAAGATGATTTCAGGGGAACTGCACAATATGGTCTGATGTTGAGTCATCTCTATTGCCTCCAGTGTTTGCTGCCAATGTGTCAGCATCAATTTCAAGATGAGGCAGCCAGCTAGCTGTGGAGTTTCCACCATGCTCAAAGTGCTCGCAACATTGAGAAGAAACAAGCATGCCCAGGAAATTAATGTGTGCGCAGGGAGGCCCTTTTCTGAGAGAAGCATCGATCGATTTTCTTTATTTCTATACCTTCTCACAGCTTTGTATTGGTTATAGTATGGTGTATCATTGAGATGCATAAACATGCTGAACTTTTGTGCTTGTGAATGTTAGTATGCATACCGTATCTTCTAAAGCTTAGTTCAATGTGAATGTTGACTAGCCTGTGAACCTTTACAATCTAGTAAGTATATTATAGGCCTGTTGTTTGACACCTCATTTTGCCGCGCTACAACCAATGTGAGTGCCTGCATGCAGTACCGCATCCTCTAATTTGGTGGATGCCAAGCCGGCCAGAGAAGGAGCTATAACCTTTTTCCAAGTTGAAAAAGGTTACCGATGAGTAGCCATAAGCTGGAGGCGTCTCTTTTTTTTCTTTCGAATGGGCAATAAGTTGGAGAGTGTCTCGGGCTGCCTCTAGCACAAGACCGTCCAGTACAAAACACAGGCAGCCGACTAGGTCGATACAAAAGCCTATCCATCTTAAAGCCCATTTGTTTTTGTTTTTTGCGAGGAAAAGCCCATATTTTTTGTGAGAAAAAGCCCATATTTCTTGTCGAGTACTGCAGCTAGTTGGACTCTCTCGCTTTCGTCTCCCCCCAATTCCCCCCGCTCCCCATCTTCCTCACTCGTCCAGAAAACCCCCGCTCAACTTCTTCCACACTCGTACAGAAAACGCCCGCTCCTCTTCTTCCTCGCTCCTACAGAAAACCCCAGCCATCCTTCTTCCCCACTCGCACTGCTAACAGGCTCGTCTCTCTCTACTCTGCTCAAACCCGTGATCTCGGCGCGATGCCCGCAAGGAAAATGGAGTCGGTTGGCCCCAGCGCCAAGAAGATGAGGCCCCCGCCAGTTGTAGATCCCACACCCGGCAGAGCGGGGAGAAGCGGCGAGCCCCTGGATCTGAGGAACCCGTAGAATCTCTGGTGGACCGCATTAAAGATCTCCCGGACGACATCCTTGGGGAGATCATCTTCCTTCTCCCCACCAAGGATGGCTGCCGCACACAAGTCCTCGCATCTCGGTGGCGCACTCTATGGCGCACCATGCCTCTTAATCTCGGCTATTGCCAGATATCTGTCCTTCCTGAATTTTATCTCCTCAGAGCCATCGTCTCATCCCACCAGGGCCCCGTTCAACGCCTCTGCATCCCGGCATGCTATCTACTGGCCATACCCTGCACGATGGACTCCTGGCTGAAATCCACTGAATTCAAAAAACCCCAATAGCGTGAGTTCTACCATTACTACAAAAACTATATGCCGCGATCCCAACTCCATGTATTTGTGCCCACACCACCGTTGTCCATCTCGTGGTATTCCTCCTCTCTCCACACCCTCACCATTGCCCGGTGCCATCTACTAGACAATATGGTACTAATGATTTGACTCCCACTTCTAAAAAGACTTTCGCTTGTGGTGGTTGATCTGTCGGAGGCCACACTGCACAACATCATCCACTCCAGTTGCCCTGCCCTGGAGCGCTTGCTGATTGTTTTGGGAATAGAAATCCATATCAGTTGTCTTCAAATAAAGTCGCCTCAGCTTAAAAGATTTGGAGTTTATTTTGAAGGACAACAGCTTATCATCGAATATGCCCCTTCACATCGGAGGTTGCTCCTTAATTATTGTTATAAACCTTCCCAAATAACTGTCGTCTCTACGCCTAAACTTGAGGCCTTGGGTGTAATTCGTGATCCGTTTGTACATCACGACATGGTGTTTGGCTCCACACTTATTCAGGTACTGTATATTATCATCTACACTTTTGTAATCACAAGCTACATTTTTCATTTGTGCGCATAAGTTTTATATCATCTTGGAGTACACTTTGGATACTAATATTATGTTATATGCTCAATGAAGAGTTCGTCCATCGATAGCCTATCAATGGTGTTGGATTCTGTCAAGATCTTTTATATCGGAATGTTTAGTATTGATTTGAACACAATTATTGGCTTGCTACGATGCTTTCCATGTCTGGAGAATTTGTATATAGAGGTGATTATTTCATGCACAATGAAAGCCCATATATATTGTACTAGAATTACCGTTCGGCTATCGCTCTATCGACATACTCTTTTTTTAGATCTTAACTGTTTTCAATCTTCATGTCTACGTAGGCAGCAACTCATGGAGAAAAATATATAACCAAACGGTGGCGTAATAAGCACCAGGATTTTCTCAATTCTCATGATATTCGTTTGAGGATGATAACGATGGAAGGTTATGCATCCAATCAGGCAAATAGAAACTTCATCACATTCTTCCTGTTGAATGAGAGGTTACTATTGTCCATGAGGCTTAAGTTTTTCAAGAAGGAATTTCTCATGGATGGATATGTTGAACAAAAAAAAAGAAGTTTCATGTCGACAAATTGGCTTCTGAACGTGCTCGACTTCTATTTACAACAACTTGTCGTCATATGCCAGTAAACTTTTTGGCACAGGATGTTGATTTTATGGATCAGACTGACCCATTTGTTTGTGACTACCAAAAATAGTGGTTGGGTTAGATGTTATAGCCATGCATGTTCAGTCTTGGTTTTGTCTAAACCTGATGAACAATTAACCTCGTGCTTTTGTACAATTTGTAATCTGGGTTTCAACTCGGCTGTGACTGTCATATTTTGTTTCAAACAAGGCAAATGGCTTACCATTTGTTTAATTAAGAGAGAAATACTGTAACAAATCCCAACCAAGGGAAATAACATCACTCTCGGCGGCTGCTTGAGCTCACCGTGCATTACAGAACCCAAGTGATTAGCCCCCATCAGCACCCACAAACCTATTTTGAACTAGCACAACAAATGATCTGTAAATTTTCAAAAGAAAGGTTGCATGGCCATGACAGATTTGGATTCTGACATTTGGGAACCACGAGGAAAAAGCCTATCCATGGTGGTGTCGACTTACTAGCTAGTCAACAAACGATTCTGCCTACCAGCCGTTGGATTGACATCCAACATCTGTCATGTATCTTCTATCTCTCATCTTCTTCCCCCAGCCGCCCAAACCTAACCACCCCGCCGGTTCCGCCTGCTCCCGCCTCCCACGGCTGGCTGCGCCTCCGCCGCCCTACCGTACCCTCAAACGTTGGCCAGTCCCTCCCTCTATTCCCTCACACATCCTGTTATTCTCCGGTGATGTCAGCCCCAACACGCACCCGCACCCAAACCTGTCAACCCTCGTATTCCCCTCCGCCTGCGATTGGACCGGCGCATCTTCCACGGCTCCTGTTCGTTCCGTCCGAGGCCTCGCCGTCGTCCTCTGCCTTGGTTCGCTCGCCGTGCATGGTGCGCCCTTGTCTGGCGTTGTCAACGTGGTCAACAACCGAGAGGAATACGGAGATGACTGTACATGGAGAGGATGACAGTAGGGTCCCACCAGGGTCATGGCACTACGCAAGTAAGTGCCTCGTTATTACAAGCCCAAAAAATGGTTCCTCCTAATGGTTGGACATCTGGGGCCCACGCCATTGTCAACGTAGTCAATAAACGAGAGAATTACACAATGAGCGGCTGGCACCAGGGACCCAGCAGGTCGCGCAGTTGTTATTTACTAGTTTTAGAGACGGATCAGGGTAACAACGGGGCTGTGCCGGGGTTGTGGCCCGTCTAGCCAGGGTTTTATTTTATGTTTACCACATCATGAGCCCAGTTATGTTTTTTTCTTTATGAAAATGGCTAACTCAGTTCTACTTTTTTAAAAGAAATACCCAACGGAGGCCTACTTGCTTTCTCACCCCTGCTGGGTTCCAAATCTTTCAAGGGGAGAGCGATGTATTCGCTTACCCAGAAAATGAAGTAGTGAGAAATGGGATGTAAATTTTAAAAACGCAGCAAACCGACAATTAGTTTCAAATATCTTTTTTTAAGATTTCGAATTTATTTGTTTTTTGTGGTGAAAATTATGTTGGATTTTAAACTGATATAAATTCATAATTTTTAAATTAGTTTGAACGTGATTTGAAATTTCGGGATTAAAAAAAATACGGACCGCACCGAAATATGAAAGTTTGGTTGGATTTTTAACCATGGCCAGAATATGGGGTGTAATGGTAACAAAAAGAATATGGGCTTAAAAAAATCCTTAAGAATTAGCCAATGGGTTGTACATTTATTAGCAATAATGGCAGATGGGTTGTATGCTGTTTTCCACATATTTGAGGCTGACTTGTGGGCCTACTAGGTTGACGCATACGATTTCCTAAAAAAAGCTTGACGCGCAGGCAAGGCCTTGTCAACTTAGTCAACACACGAGAGCAGTTAGTGTTGGATGTCCATCCAACGGTCGTCATGCTTCTTCAATCTCTGCTCTTCCTACTCCAGCCGCTCAAATCAGTGCCGGCGGGACTGCCTGCTCCCTCCTCTCGTGGCCGGCTGTGCTGCCGCGCAGGCCTCACCGACCCACCCTACTCCCATCGCTGACCTGGCTATCCCTCTACTCACCCACACATGTTGTTATTCTCTAGCGACGGTAGACGAACCAGTAAACCCTCGTACTCCCCTCCACGTGGGAAACAACTGCAGAGTCTTCCCTGGCTCCGTGTCGTTCCCTTCCTAGGCCCCGCTGTCGTCCATGGCCCTGGCGCTCTCGGCGCGGCGTGGTCAACGAACGATATCCATCGGAAGAGGAGTATACGTGGAGAGGCTGACAGCTGGGTCCATGGCCGCACGCAAGGAAGTGCCTCCTTATTACACGCAAAATAATGATTCCTCCACTTGACAGCTGGGACCCACCGGAAGGCACTACAAAAAAAAGACACATCCGTGACATTTTGGGCCGAACGAATTTTTTTCTGTCATGCTTATGACACTCTTATGACGATAATTATGACAAAACCTGGTATCATCATAGATGTGGTGGGCTCTACTTCTATGACAAAAAATCATGATAGAAAATGGGCTTTTCGTCCTGGGCGGGCCGAAGACGCACCTGGATGACATTCTTTGGGCCGTCCATGACAGAAAAAATCATGGTAGAAGCGAGGGCGGGGAAAATTTCAGGGAGTTCCCGGTTATGGTGGGTGGTCGAGGCCGAGCAATGCACGGAGGTTTGCGCGTTTCTCTCGTACACGTACGTGCGTGTGTGCGAGGCGTTGCGCTCTAACTGAACCCGAGTGAGGCATTGGGCTCTAACTGAACCCGAGCGATTGCACTAGTTACGTTACAGAACCCCGATCGATCCCTTGCTATTAACTGAATCCGAGTGATTCCTTCGCTACTTCTGCTAAGTGAAGCCGGTCAAAGCTGCTTCTTGATGAACAGTCCCCAGTGGGGGTTGGATGAACAGTTCTCGGTGGGGGTTGGATGAACAGGATCCCATGGTAGTAGAGGCCATTGCCGCTGGATGAATAGGACCCCGATGGAGGAGGTAGGGGTGGATGAACAGTAGCCGATGGGGGGACCACGTGGAGAGCTGGTTGAACAGGACCCCGTGGAGGGCTGGTTGAACAGGACCCCGTGGAGGGTTGGTTGAACAGGACCCCGTGGCGGGTGGATGAACAGGACCCCGTGGACGGCTGGTTGAACAGTAGCCGGTGGAGGCTGGATGAACAGTAGCCCATGGATGAACAGTAGCTAGTGGAGGCATGAGGAAGACACGATGGATGAACAGTGCAAGTGGAGGTTGAAGGAAGTCAACGGTGGGTGAACAGTAGCCCGTGGAATGCCGTTTTGCGGTACGCTGATAACCCACAAGTATAGGGGATCACAACAGTTTTCGAGGGTAGAGTATTCAACCCAAATTTATTGATTCGGAAAATGGGGAGCCAAAGAATATTCTCAAGTATTAGCAGCTGAGTTGTCAATTTAACCACAACTGAAAGACTTAATATCTGCAGCAAAGTATTTAGTACCAAAGTAGTATGGAAGTAACGATAACGGTGGCAAAAGTAACAATAGCAGTTTTGTAGCAATTGTAACGGTGGCAAAGGCAAAGTAACGTAGCAAAGATCAATATGTGAAAAGCTCGTAGACAATGGATCAATGATGGATAATTCTATCAGATGGCATTCATCATGCAACAGTTATAACCTAGGGTGACATAGAACTAGATCCAATTCATAAATATAATGTAGGCATGTATTCCGAATATAGTCATACGTGCTTATGGAAAAGAACTTGCATGGCATCTTTTGTCTTACCCTCCTGTGGCAGCGGGGTCCTAATGGAAACTAAGGGATATTAAGGCCTCCTTTTAATAGAGAACCAGACCAAAGAATTAGCACTTAGTGAATACATGAACTCCTCAAACTATGGTTATCACCGGGAAGTGTCCCGACTATTGTCACTCCGAGGTTGCCGGATCATAACACGTAGTAGGTGACTATAACTTGCAAGATAGGATCAAGAACACAAATATATTCATGAAAACATAATAGGTTCCGATCTGAAATCATGGCACTCGGGCCCTAGTGACAAGCGTTAAGCATAGCAAACTCATAGCAACATCAATCTTAGAATATAGTGGATACTAGGGATCAAACCCTAACAAAACTAACTCATCCAACCCATCACTGTCCAGCAAGCCTACGATGGGATTACTCACGCACGGCGGTGAGCATCATGAAATTGGTGATGTAGGATGGTTGTTGATGACGATGGCGGCGATTTCCCCTCTCCGGAACCCAAAACGGACTCCACATCTGCCCTCCCGAGGAAGAACATGAGGTGGCAGCGGCTCCGTATCGTAGAACACGATGAATCCTTCTCTTTGATTTTTTTCTCCCCGAACGTGAATATATGGAGTTGGGGTCGAGGTCAGTGGAGCCTCAGTGGGACCCACAAGCCAGGGGGCGCGCCCCCACCCTTGTGGACAGCTGGTGGGTCCCCCTCGGTTTATTCTTTCTCCAATATTTTTTAATAATTCCAAAAAAATTCTTCGTGAAGTTTCAGGTCATTCCGAGAACTTTTATTTCTGCACAAAAATAACACTATGGCAATTCTGCTTAAAACAGCGTCAGTCCGGGTTAGTTCCATTCAAATCATGCAAATTAGAGTCCAAACAAGGGCAAAAGTGTTTGGAAAAGTAGATACGATGGAGACGTATCAACTCCCCCAAGCTTAACCCATTGCTTGTCCTCAAGCAATTCAGTTGACAAACTGAAAGTGATAAAGAAAAACTTTTACAAACTCTGTTTGATCTTGTTGTTGCAAGTATGTAAAGCCAGCATCCAAGTTTTCAACAAAGATTATGAACTAACCATATTCACAATAACATTTAGGTCTCACATTTACTCATATCAATGGCATAATCAACTAGCGAGCAATAATAGTAAATCTCGAATGATGACACTTTTTCAAAACAATCATGATATAATATAACAAAATGGTATCTCGCTAGCCCTTTCTGAGACCACAAAACATAAATGCAGAGCACCCTTGAAGATGAAGGACTGACTAGACATTGTAATTCATGGCAAAATAGATCCAGTCACAGTCATACTCAATATAAATTAATAACAATGAATACAAATGAGAGTGGTGCTCTCTAACTGGTGCTTTTTATAAGAGGATGATGACTCAGCAATAAAAGTAAATAGATAGGCCCTTCGCAGAGGGAAGCAGGGATTTGCAGAGGTGCCAGAGCTCGAGTTTTTGAAACAGAGATAAATAATATTTTGAGCGGTATGCTTTCATTGTCAACATAACAACCAGAAGATCTCGGTATCTTCCATACTAGACACATTTTAGGCGGTTCCCAAACAGAATGGTAAAGTTTATACTCCCCCACCACCAAAAAGCACATTCTACTGCTGGTCCGAAACAACGGGTACCGTCCAACTAACAGCAGTCCTGGGGGAGTTTAGTTTGCACATATATTTTGATTGGATTTGAGCATGGAACTGGGCATCCCGGTTACCACCCATTTTCTCGTGAATGATGAGCGGAGTTCACTCATCGTGAGAATGACCCACCTAGCATGGAAGATAGTGATAGCCCCCAGTCAATACATGAGCGATTCGGGCATACAAAACAAATTATTATTTGAAGGTTTCGAGTTTGGCACATGCAAATTTACTTGGAACGGCAGGTAAATATCGCATATAGGTAGGTATGGTGGACTCATATGGAACAACTTTGGGTTTATGGAGATGGATGCACAAGCAGTATTCCCGCTTAGTACAATGGAAGGCTAGGAAGGGATTGAGGAGTGACCAAGTAGAGAGCGACACCAGTCATAAACAAGCATTGAGATTAACCAACGTTGAGTGCAAGCATGAGTAGGATATAAATCACCATGAACATAAATATCGTGGAGGCTATGTTGATTTTGTTTTAACTACATGCGTGAACATGTGCCAAGTCAAGCCACTTGAATACTTCAAAGGAGGATACCATCCTATCATACCACATCACAACCATTTTAAAAGCATGTTGTCACGCAAGGTAAACCATTATAAACTCCTAGCTAGTTAAGCATGGCATGAGTAACTATAATCTCTAATTGTCATTGCAAACATGTTTAATTCATAATGGGATGAATCAAGAACGATGAACTAATCATATTTACAAAAACAAGATAGGTCGAGTTCATACCAGCTTTTCCTCACATCAATCATTTCATCATATGTCGTCATTATTGCCTTTCACTTGCACGACAGAACGGTGTGGATAATAATAATAGTGCACGTGCGTTGGACTATGTCGGTGAGAAATACGTACACCCCAAGCTTAGGCTTTTGGCCTAAGTTGGTCTACGCCCATGGATCAAAGTAGCCCTCTGCAGTGTACTGAGGTGGATCCTGGGGGTTCCACTGGTTAGCGAGCTCCTGCGGCTCCCACTGATAATTGGGCTCCTGATATAGGTCAAGTGATGGCTCTGGCTCGTGAACTGGGGATCGCGTCCGCTCCCAGTATGCATAAATGTCCTCGGACATGATGAGGTACTTGCCTGAATGAATATCAAACAAAGAGGGTGGAAGCAAGGTAATAATCTGACAAGTCTTCTTGCTAAATACCATGTTACAAATGAGTCTCTTGTCATCATCTTTCCTAATAAAATAATGTGCTACCATACTGTCATAATCTAAGTATATAGTGGGTAGCAACTTCTCCTCTCTCTCATTGTGCCTAATGGGTATCTCGAAGCGTTTAGCGAGGCGGGAGGCATAGATACCTCCAAAGATAGGACCCTTCGTACGGTTTAAACTCAACTTTCGAGCAACCATAGCACTCAAACTAAAAGTTTTATCACTAAGCAAAGCATGGCACAAAATAGCAAGGTCGGGAGCACTAAGGCCTCCACTCTCCCCGTGACCAATTAAACATCTCCCCTCGAATATTGAGTAGTAGCACAAAAGAGGAAAATATAAACTAGACACTTTCGCTTCCGACACCTTTCTCCTCTCCCCAACGATAAGTTCATCCATAAAATCCTCCACATCTCTAGGACGTGGCTCATCGACGCTGCCTTCATAAGGTAATTTGCAAACCTCACAAAGGTCATAAAGCGTCATCTCCTTATGCTCATCATATAAGTGAAAATCTACTATGGGTGGTGATCTCCTAGCATGAAAGTGAAAATTTTGCACAGAAGTATTAGTGAGTAGGAGGTACTGATCCCACCCATCATGGAGAAAGTCGGTGATGCCTGCATTCCCAGCCAAATAATAGAAACCCTCATAAATTCCGGCCGTCTCTAGGAATGCATCACATGGCCATTCACACGGCCGAACCTCCGCGGTGCGAGGAAGGTTCTACTTGGGCTTTTCCTTCTCTTCATTTTCCTTTTCTTTAGAACGCCGACTTGAAGAGCCTCTTAACAATCTCCTCATCATTTTCTTCCTCTTAAAATTTCTGAAATTTTTAGTGACTCAAAATTAAAGTGAACCAAACTCAACAAGATTGATAGCAACTACTCCTACAAGTGTCTAGAGGCTACATCACGCATCAAAACTACTTTGGACCATATAAATTTGACATGCAAGCTCAAGAACAAGGTCACCATAGCAGAATCTTTTTGCAATAAACAAAGTACTAGAACAAAAACTAATTGGACCATTGGAGGAGTCACATACCGAAGAACAATCCTCCAAAGCAGTTTTGTGAATGGAGCTTTGCACAAGGAGATCGAAAATGGCAGCAAAATGAGCAAGAACACAGGTTTGTGCTACGGGATGATTTTTTCTGGAGGAAGAGGAAGTGGATGAGTGCTGGAATAAGTGAAGGGGGCCCACATGGGACCCACAAGGCAGGGGGCATGCCCAGGGGATAGGGCGCACCCTCCACCCTTGTGGCCCATTGGTGCATCCCCCTGGTGCATGTTCAGTGCCAGAAATTCTAAAATATTCTATAAAAAATCATAATAAATTTTCACGGATTTGAGAACTTCTATTTTCAGGACATTTTTTATTGCACGGATAATTTAGAAAATAGACGAATAATACTGTTTTTGCTTTATGTATTCTAAATAATAGAAAGTAAAAAGTAGGTACAAAAAGTTGTGCTTTCTAAATTCAGCCACCTCATGCTCATCAAAAGGAATCCTTTAACAAGGTTGATCAAGTCTTATTAACAAACTTCTTTCGAATGACATGAAAACGGAGAATTTTTTAATAACACTAGGTTACCTCAATGGGGATATGCATGTCCCCAACAATAAGAATATGTTAAAACTAGGAGATCCAGGAGTACCAACTATACCAAGTTTCTTAGGTATTCCGCCCTTAAAAGTGTAATTAGCAAGCATGGTAGAAATTTCAGCTTCCGGTATATTTCTTTTATTTGTAACATTATCTTTCATATACCTAGCATAAGGAGACATTTTTAGCATATCAGTCAAACGCATACGCAAAAAGATAGGTCTAATCATTTCAGCAAAGTGCTCAAAATCCTCATCATCCTTTTTCTTGGATGGTTTAGGGGGAAAGGGCATGGGTTTCTGAACCCATGGTTCTCTTTCTATACCATGTTTCCTAGCAACGAAGTCTCTCTTATCATAATGTTGATTCTTTGATTGTGGGTTATCAAGATCAACAGAGGTTCAATCTCTATGTCATTACCATTACTAGGTTGAGCATTAACATGAACATCATTATTAACATTATCACTAGGTTCATGTTCATCACCAAATTGTGTCTCAGCATCAGAAATAAAAATATCATTGGGATTCTCAGGTGTATCTATAACAGGTTCTCTAGAAGGATGCAAAGTCCGATCAGTTTTCTTTTACTTTTTATTACTAGGACTAGGTGCATCAGTATTAATTCTTTGAGAATCTTGCTCAACTCTCCTAGGATGGCCCTCAGGATACAAAGGTTCCTGAGTCATCTTACCACCTCTAGTCATAACTCTAACAACATTATCATTATTCTTACTATTCAACTCACTGAGCAAATCATCTTGTGCCTTAAGTACTTGTTCTACTTGAGTTTTAACCATGGAAGCATGCTTACTAATAAGCTTAAGATCATTAACAGTTCTACTCATATAATCACCCAAGCAGTCAAGCATGTGAGAATTATGTTTCAATTGTCTACTAACATAAGCATTGAAGTTCTCTTGTTTAACAATAAAATTATCAAACTCATCCAAGCATTGACTAGCAGACTTATTATGAGGAATATCACCTTCATCAAATCTATGAAGAGAGTTTACCTCTACTACCTGTGTCGGGTTATCAAGACCATGTATTTCTTCAATAGGTGGTAGATTCTTAACATCTTCAGCTTTAATACCTTTTTCTTTCATAGATTTCTTTGCCTCTTGCATATCTTCAGGATTGAGCAATAGAATACCTCTTTTCTTCGGAGTTGGCTTAGGAGTTGGTTCAGGAAGTGTCCAATCATGATCATTACTTGATATATTATTCAATAGCAATTCAGCTTGCTCAACAGTTTGTTCCCTGAAAACACAACCAACACAACTATCCAGGTGGTCTCTGGAAGCATCCGTTAGTCCATTATAAAAGATATCAAGTATTTCATTTTTCTTGAGAGGATGACCAGACAAAGAATTAAGTAATTGGAGAAGCCTCCCCCAAGCTTGTGGGTGACTCTCTTCTTCAATTTGCACAAAGTTAAATATTTCCTTTAAGGCAGCTTGTTTCTTATGAGCAGGGAAATATTTTTCAGAGAAGTAATAGATCATATCCTGGGGACTACGCACACAACCAGGAGCAAGAGAATTAAACCATAACTTAGCATCACCCTTAAACGTGAAATGAAACAAATTCAGAATATAGTAATAGCAAACCTTTTCCTCATGAGCAAATAGGGTGGCTATATCATTCAATTTAGTAAGACGTGCCACAACAGTTTCAGATTCATAGCCACAGAAAGGATCAGATTCAACCAAAGTAATTAACTCAGGATCGACAAAGAATTCATAATCCTTATCAGTAACAAAGATAGGTGAAGTTGCAAACTTAGGATCATATTGCATTCTAGCATTCAAATACTTTTCTTTCACCTTAGCTAACAGTTTCTTAAGATACTCTCTATCATTGCAAGCAAAGAAGTCTCTAGCAGTTTCTTCATCCATAATATAACCCTCAGGTACAATAGGAAGTTCATATCTAGGGGGAGAATCATAATCTTCAGTTTCAATAATATCATCAGTTTCAGTAATTTCATTCTCTCTAACCCTAGCAAGTTGTTCATCAAGAAATTCACCTAGTGGCACATTATTATCAAGCAAAGAAGTAGTTTCATCATAAGCATCATGCATAGCAGAAGTGGCATCATCAATAACATGCGACATATCAGAACCAGTAGCAGGTGTAAATGTCACAAGTTTACTCAAAACAGAAGGTGAATCAAGGGCAGCGCTAGATGGCAGTTCCTTAACTCCCCTCGTAGTTGAGGGATAGATCTTGGTTCTAGTATCTTTCAAAATATTCATAGTGATCAACAGATATAAATCCCAAGTGACTCAAAGAATAGAGCTATGCTCCCCGGCAACGGCGCTAGAAAAAGGTCTTGATAACCCACAAGTATAGGGGTCGCAACAGTTTTCGAGGGTAGAGTAGTCAATCCAAATTTATTGACTCGACACAAGGGGATCCAAAGAATATTCTCAAGTATTAGTGATACGTCCATTTTGCATCATGTTTTCTTACTGTTATTTCTATTTTTATCCATAATAATGCTTAATTCCAATGCCTTTTCTCTCATAATATGCAAGGTATACACAAGGAAGGAGAATTCCGGCAGCTGGAAATCTGGACCTGGAAAAGCTACGTTAGGCTACCTATTCTGCACCACTCCAAACAAGCTGAAACTTCACGAGGAATTTTTATGGAATATTTGAGGATTATTGGAGCAAATAACTACCAAAGGGGGCCCACCAGGTGGGCACAACCCACCTGGGCACGCCAGGCAGCCCAGGCGCGCCATGGTGGGTTGTGCTCACCCAGGCCCACCTCCGTGACCATCTTCTGGTATATAGGTCATTTTGACCTAGAAAAAAAATAAGGAGAGGACTTTCGGGATGGAGCGTCGCTGTCTCGAGGCGGAACATGGGCAGGAATACTTTTGCCCTCCGGCGGAGCGATTCCGCCGGGGGAACTTCCCTCCCGGAGGGGGAAATCATTGTCATCATCATCACCAACAACTCTTCCATCTGTGGGAGGGAAATCTCCATCAACATCTTCAATAGCACCATCTCATCTCAAACCCTAGTTCATCTCTTGTGTTCAATCTTGTTACCGGAGCTATAGATTGGTGCTTGTGGGTAACTAGTAGTATTGATTACATCTTGTAGTTGATTACTATATGGTTTATTTGGTGGAAGATTATATGTTCAAATACAATATGCTATTTAATACCCCTCTGATCTTGAGCATGATTATCATTTGTGAGTAGTTACTTTTGTTCTTGAGGTCACGGGAGAAATCATGTTGCAAGTAATCATGTGAACTTGATATGTGTTCGATATTTTGATAGTATGTATGTTGTGATTCCCTTAGTGGTGTCATGTGAACGTCGACTACATGACACTTCACCATATTTGGGCCTAAGGGAATGCATTGTGGAGTAGCAATTAGATTATGGGTTGCGAGAGTGACAGAAGCTTAAACCCCAGTTTATGCGCTATTCCGTAAGGGACCGATTGGATCCAAAAGTTCAATGCTATGGTTAGAATTTATTCTTAATACTTTTCTCGTAGTTGCGGATGCTTGCAGGAGGGTTAATCATAAGTAGGAGGTTTGTTCAAGTAAGAACAGCACCTAAGCACCGGTCCACCCACATATCAAATTATCAAAGTAGCGAACACAAATCAAACCAACATGGTGAAAGTGACTAGATGAAAATCCCGTGTACCCTCAAGAATGCTTTGCTTATTAGAAGAGACCGTTTTGGCCTGTATTTTGCCTCAAAAGGATTGGGCTACCTTGCTGCACTTTTGTTACTACTATCGTTACTTGCTCGTTATAAATTATCTTGCTATCAAACTACTCCGCTACTTATAATTTCAGCACTTGCAGACATTAGGTTACTAAAAACTACTTGTCATTTCCTTCTGCTTCTTGTTGGGTTCGAGACTCTTACTTATCAAAAAGAGCTACAATTGATCCCCTATACTTGTGGGTCATCAAGGCTATTTTCTGGCGCCGTTGCCAGGGAGTGAAGCGCCTTTGGTAAGGAAACATTTATATAGTGTGCTGAAATTTATTGTCACTTGTTACTATGGAAAACAATCCTTTGAGCGGTTTGTTCGGGGTATCTTCACCTCGAATGGAACCACAATTAGCTACCCATCAACCTACTGCACCTACTGAAAATATTTAATATGAAATTCCTTCGGGTATGATAGAACAACTGCTAGCTACTCCTTATGCAGGAGATGGAACTGAACATCCTGGTATGCACTTGATATATGTAGAACAAATTTGTGGATTGTTCAAGCTTGCAGGTTACCCGGGAATGAAATTATGAAAAAGCTTTTCCCTTTATCTTTGAAGGGAAAAGCATTGGCATGGTATAGGCTATGCGATGATATTGGATCTTGGAATTGGAATCGATTGAAATTGGAGTTCCACCAAAAAATTATCCTATGCATCTAGTTCATCGTGATCGGAATTATATATATAATTTTTGGCCTCGTGAAGGAGAAAGTATCGCTCTAGGTTGGGGGAGGATTAAGTCAATGTAATAATCATGCCCCAATCATGAGCTCTCAAGAGAAATTATTATCCAGAATTTTTATGCTTGGCTTTATCGTAATGATCAAACCATGCTTGATACCTCTTGTGCTGGTTCTTTTATAAAGAAGACTATTGAATTCCGGTGGGATCTTTTGGAAAGAATTAAACGCAACTCTGAAGATTGGGAACTCGACGAAGGTAAAGAGTCAGGTATCAAGCTTAAGTATGATTGTGTTAAATCTTTTATGGATACCGATGTTTTTCAAAAGTTTAGCACTAAATATGGACTTGACTATGAGATAGTAGCTTCCTTTTGTGAATCATTTTCTACTCATGTTGATCTCCCAAAAGAGAAGTGGTTTAAATATCACCCACCTATTAAATAAGAAATTAAAGAACCGGTAACAGTTAAAGAAGAAACTATACTTTATAATGTCGATCCAGTTGTTCCTTCTGCTTATATTGAGAAACCACCTTTCCCTGTTAGGATAAAGGAACATGCTAAAGTGTCAATTGTGGTTAACAAAATCTATATTAGAACACCTAAACCTGATGAACAAATTAAAGTAGAACCTAGTATTGCTATGGTTAAAGATCTCTTGGAAGAAGATATAGATGGGCATGTTATTTACTTTTGTGAAGAAGCTGCTAGAATTTCCAAACCTGATAAAAAGGATAAACATAAACCTATTCTTGGCATGCCAGTCATCTCAGTTAAAATAGGAGATCACTGTTATCATGGTTTTTGTGACATAGGTGCTACTGTGAGTGCTATTCCTTACACCTTATATCAATAAATTATGAATGACATAGCACCCGCAGAGATAGAAGATATATATGTTACTATTAAACTTGCTAATAGAGACACTATATCACCAATTGGGATTGTTAGAGATGTTGAAGTCTTGTGTGGGAAAATAAAATACCCTACTGATTTTCTTTTTCTTGGTTCCCCACAAGATGACTTTTGTCCCATTTTCTTTGGTAGACCTTTCTTGAACACTGTTAATGCTAAAATAGATTGTGAGAAACAAAATGTCGGTGTTAGCTTTGGTGATGAGAATTGTGAGTTTAATTTTTCCAAGTTTAGTAGAAAGCTTCATGAAAAAGAATTGCCTAGTAAATATGAATTAATTGGTCTTGCTTCTATTGATGTGCCTCCTAATGATCCACTAGAACAATATTTGCTAGACCAGGAAAATGATTTACATATGCATGAAAGAAATGAAATAGATAAGATTTTCTTTGAACAACATCCTCTACTTAAACACAGTTTGCCTATTGAAACTCTAGGAGGTCCTCCTCCACCTAAAGGTGATCTTGTGTTGAATTATTACAATTACGAGACACTTTGAAATATGCTTATCTTGATGAAAAGAAGATATATCCTGTTATTATTAGTGGTAACCTTTCAGAACATGAACAAAAAAGATTATTGAAAGTTCTAAGGAAGCACCGAGCTGCTATTGGATATACTCTTGATGATTTAAAGGGCATTAGTCCCACTCTATGTCAGCACAAGATTAATATGGAACCTGGTGTTAAACCCGTTGTTGATGACCAACGTCGATTAAATCCGATGATGAAAGAAGTGGTAAGAACGGAAATACTAAAACTTCTAGAAGCAGGTATAATCTATCCTATAGCTGATAGTAGATGGGTAAGTCCTCTCATTGTGTCCCTAAGAAAGGAGGTATAACTGTTGTTCCTAATGATAAGAATGAACTTATTCCACAAAGATTTGTTACAGGCTATAGAATGGTAATTGATTTTAGAAAATTAAACAAAGCAACTAGAAAAGATCATTACCATGTGCCTTTTATTGATCAAATGCTTGAAAGATTATCTAAGCACACACATTTTTGCTTCCTTGATGGATATTATGGTTTTTCACAAATACCTGTTTCTCAACCAGATCAAGAAAAGACCACTTTTACTTGTCCCTTTGGAACCTATGCTTATAGACATATGCCTTTTGGTTTATGTAATGCACCTGCTACCTTTCAAAGATGTATGACTACTATATTCTCTGACTTTTGTGAAAATATTGTTGAGGTTTTCATGGACGACTTCTTTGTTTGTGGGAAGTCTTTGATGATTGTTTAAGCAATCTTGATCGAGTTTTGCAGAGATGTGACCAAACAAATCTTGTCTTGAATTGGGAGAAGTGCCACTTTATGGTTGATGAAGGCATTGTCTTGGGTCTTAAAATTTCTGAAAGAGGCATTGAAGTGGACAAAGCTAAGGTTGATGCAATTGAGAAAATGCCAAGTCCTAAAGATATAAAAGGTATCCATAGTTTCTTAGGTCATTCTGGTTTCTATAGGAGATTCATCAAAGACTTTTCTAAAATTTCTAGGACTCTTACGAGTTTCTTGCAAAAGGATATCCGTTTTGTTTTTTATGATGATTGTTTGGAAGCCTTTGAAACACTCAAGAAAGCCTTAATTTCTGCACCTATTGTTCAATCACCTGATTGGAACTTGCCTTTTGAAATTATGTGTGATGCTAGTGATTATGTTGTTGGTGCTGTTCTAGGACAAAGAGTTGATAAGAAACTAAATGTTATTCATTATGCTAGTAAAACTCTAGACATTGCTCAAAGAAATTATGCTACTACTGAAAAAGAATTCTTAGTAGTGGTGTTTGCTTGTGATAAATTTAGACCTTATATTGTTGATTCCAAAGTAATTGTTCACACCGATCATGTTGCTATTAAATGTCTTATGGAAAAGAAAGATGCTAAACCTAGACTTATTCGATGGGTTCTCTTGTTACAAGAATTTGATTTACATATCATTGATAGAAAAGGAGCTGAGAACCCCATAGCTGATAATTTATCTAGGCTTGAAAATTTGCCTGATGACCCACTACCTATTGATGATAGCTTTCCTGATGAGCAGTTAGCTGCAATAAATTTTGCTCATAGTACCCCTTGGTATGCTGACTTGCTAATTACATTGTTGCTAAATATTTACCACCTAGCTTTACATACCAACAAAAGAAAAAAATCTTCTATGATGTAATACATTACTTTTGGGATGACCCACATCTTTATAAAGAAGGAGTAGATGGTATTATTAGACGTTGTGTACCTGAGCATGAACAGGGACAAATCCTATGGAAGTGTCACTCCGAAGCTTATGGAGGGCATCATGCTGGAGATAGAACTGCTCACAAGGTATTACAATCTGGATTTTATTGGCCTACTCTCTTCAAGGATGCCCGTAAGTTCGTCTTATCTTGTGATGAATGTCAAAGAATAGGTAATATCGGTAAGCGTCAAGAAATGCCTATGAACTATTCACTTGCTTTTGAACCATTTGATGTTTGGGGATTTGATTACATGGGACCTTTTCCTTCCTCTAATGGGTATAGACATATTTTGGTTGCTGTTGATTATGTTACTAAATGGGTAGAAGTTATTACAACCAGTAGTGCTGATCACAACACCTCTATTAAAATGCTTAAGGAAGTTATTTTCCCAAGGTTTGGAGTCCCTGGATATTTAATGACTAATGGTGGTTCACACTTTATTCATGGTGCTTTCCGTAAAATGCTTGCCAAGTATGATGTTAACCACAGAATTGCATCACCTTATCATCCACAGTCTAGTGTTCAAGTTGAACTTAGCAATAGAGAAATAAAATTAATTTTGCAAAAGACTGTTAATAGGTCCAGGAAGAATTGGTCTAAAAAATTAAATGATTCACTTTGGGCTTATAGAACAGCATATAAAAATCCTATGGGTATGTCTCCTTATAAAATGGTTTATGGAAAAGCTTGTCATTTGCCTCTTGAGTTAGAACATAAAGCATATTGGGCAATCAAAGAGCTCAATTATGATTTCAAACTTGCTAATGAAAAGAGGTTATTTGATATTAGTTCTTTAGATGAATGGAGAACCCAAGCTTATGAAAATGCAAAATTATTCAAAGAAAAAGTTAAAAGATGGCATGACAAAAGAATCCAAAAGCATGAGTTTGAAGTCAGAGAATATGCTCTTTTGTACAACTCTCCTTTCAGATTCTTTGCAGGAAAACTCCTCTCAAAATGGGAAGGCCCATATGTTATCGAGGAGGTTTATCGGTCTGGAGCCATCAAAATAAATAATGCCAAAGGCACTAACCCGAAGGTTGTCAATGGGCAACGAATAAAACATTATATCACAGGTACGCCCATTAATGTTGAAAGTAATATTATCCAAACTTTGACACCGGAAGAACACATAAAAGAGTCCTTCCGGAACACTCTAGAATCGTGAAAATAAGGAGGTACGTGATACGATAAGTAAACGGACTCCGAAAAATCCGCGAAAAATATTTTTTATTAGTTTTGGAATATTTAGAAAAATAGGAAAATAAGAAACTTCAGGAAGCGTAACCTGGTGGGCACAAGACACTAGGGCGCGCCAGACAGTGTCTTGTGCCCACCTGGGACACCTTCCAGACTCCGTTTTTCTACAGCTTGCTTGTTCCCCAAGATAAAAAAATCTATATATACTGCTCGAATCTGTTAATCGTCATATCATGGAGAAATCCTCTGTTCTCTTTTCTTGCTGTTTTCTTCGCAGTTCTGAAAATATGTCATCCCAAGACTCCGACGGAGAGAGCTATGTCCCACATCTCATTTCTCACCCAAAGACCTATGGGGACCTATCCCCTTATGGTCGAACTACAGATGACGAGGAGGGTGTTCACTTGATGAGGATCAATGACTCAAGCTCGGACGAGGAGGATGTTCCTCTACCTCAACCTGGGGGTATGCATGTGGAGTTCAAGAAGTCAAGTCTCCCTAAAAGAGCTAACCGGTCTAAAAACCAATCTATTCCTTTTCGTTTTCGGCAGAAAAGAAAAGGGGATTTATGTGACAAGATCTTGAACCTGGAGTTGGAAGTCGATGATTTAAAGGAGGAAATTGCTCTCCTCAACTACAATATGAAAAAGTTGAAGGCACAATTGTCATCACCAATATCATCTTCTTCACCAATGGGCACTCCCCTTGGCTTCTGCCAAGCTTGGGGGAGGTGCCCTGGTATCGTGTCATCCCACTATCGTTTTGTCTTTACTTATTTTAGTTCGATCTTTTGCTTTAGATAAATAAAAATTTAGTTCGATCTTTTTCTTCTTTGAGAGTTTGCTTAGTGATCTATCCTTGTAATCATGTGCAAGTTATATAATAAAGTTACTGTCATTTTTTTGCTTTCTTTACTTTCATGTTGGAAATAAAAGAAAAGAAATAATAAATGAAAAGAGAAAGGAAATAAATAAAAGAAAGGAAATAAATCAAGAAGATCATATACTAATCCTATGGTAGCTAATGGCACCACATAAGGAAAAGTATAAGTAGGAAATTTTATGAGAGATTGACAAACATAGCATTAGTCAATGATGCAACCATTGAAAGAATTAATAAGGGAAGAGAAGTTTCACATATAAATATACTATCCTAGAAATATTTTGTGATTGTGAGCCCTCATCAAAATATTATATGCCAAAATTGTTGACGTTGGACAAGGAAGACAACTTAATGGTTTAGTGTTTATATTCACGTAGAAGTCATATTGTCATGGATCCTTTAACATGTGGTGCTTGCCCCCTATCTTTGCTAGCCAAAAATTCCGCACTAAATAGAGATACTACTTGTGCATCCAAAAACCCTTTAACCCAAATCTTATTTTCAAGAGTCCACCATACCTACCTAGGGATTGAGCAAGATCCCTCAAGTAAGTTGTCATCGGTGCAAAAAGGCAATAAAAATTGCTTCTAAATGTGTGAGATCATTTAGTGTAAGACAAAATTGAGCGTTGCACGAACTTGTGATGGTGAAGAATAAAAGCGACATACTGCATAATAAAGGTCGCTATCTCAAGGGGCAATGCAACATGATGTTCTTTTGCACTAAGAGCATCTCCAATAGACGGTCCAAATGTAAAAATACCTAACTTTTGGACCGTCTGGGGCAAAAAACGTTGCTCCAACAGACGGTCCATATGCAAAAAAATGGACCGCGGCCTCCTCGTGATGTAAAATACAACACCTCGCGATGCAAATTTACATCACGAGGTGCATCTGTTCCAAATCCAGCCGCTGCCCGCGAACACCCAACCGCCACTTCATTTCCTTTCTCGCCTGTCCGCCCGCCCACGACCCTCCCGGCCGGCGCCGCCATGGCCGATGGCGACGACCCTGCTGCCTTCTCCGCCGCTGCCGTAGCTGGTGGGCTGACCCACGTGGCCGCCGCCGCCGCCGCCGCGGCCATCTCGCCCGCAACCGCTGCCATGCCGCCGCCCCCGCCCGCCGGCCCGGATTGGCGCCGCCCCGGCCGGTGGCCACCACTCCGGCGGTGAAGCCGGCGAAGGGACGAGGAGGCAGCGTAAAACGACCGGCCAACCGCAGCCGCAACCCGACCGATAGTACGCGGCCGGTGAAGGTCTCAAAGGCGGCCGCGGCGGCTCGGGGAAACAACTCGCAGACGGTGAGGCCGGCGGCCTCCTCCAGCAGCCACACATCCATTCCTCAACGTCCCCCGACGCCACCGCCGGCCGTGGAGGAAGATGTGGCCATGCCGACGGCCACTGCCTCCGCCGCCGGCCGTGGAGGAAGACTTTTCATCATTGCTACAAAGAGCTCAAGGATGTGGAGAAGTGGAAAACTAGAGAGACTTTTGAATCGTCGAAGAAGAAGAGTGTGTTGCTTGAGGATGAAGAAGATGTCGCCATTGAGGAGACGAGCCCCACTCCTCACTCCGCGAAAAAAATCTTATAGGCCCGATGGAAACAAGAAAGCGAAGGGAACCAAGGCCGGAGACAATGATCTCAAGGAAGGATTTGATGTCATTTTCATGGCAAGGAAAGAGTATGCCGATGAGAAAAGAATCTTGAAGCTCAAGGAAATAGAGGAGAGGAGTGAGGCCAAGCGGCGAAGGGCGGCGGCCGAGGAGAAGAGGGCAGCAGCCGAGGAGAGGTTGGCCGCGGCCGAGGAGAGGAAGGTGGGCCTAGAGGAGAAGAAGGCCGCGGTCGATGAGAGAAGATGGTAGAAGAGAGGACACTCAAGTTTATGTTTATGGACACATCAAATCTTGATGCCAAGGCAAAGGCATATGTTGAACTTTGTCGCGATGAAATGCTCATGAAGAAGCAAATGCTCATGAGGCAAATGATGATGGGAGGAGGCATGGGAGGTGCCATGGGAGGAGGCATGGGAGATGCCATGGGTGGTGCCATGGGTGGTTACATGAACATGGTTGGAGGTTCCATGAGTGGTGCATTTGGCGGAAACATGGGAGGTGGCTTCGGTGGCAACATGGAAGGTGGCTTTGGCGGCATGGGAGGTGGCTTTGGTGGCATGGGAGGTGCTTTTGGCGGCAACATGATGGGTGGCTTGGGAGGTGGCTATGGCGGCAACATGAGTGGCGTTGGAGGTGGATATGGCGGCAACATGGGACGCAATGAAGATGCTTCCGGTGGTGCTCACGGCAATGAGAGTTCACCGCTTGTTGAGAACGTCGACAAAGACGGTGGTGGAGATGATGATCGTACCACGGTTCGCAACACCGGTGGTGTTGATGACCCGCATGAGTAATATTCATGTTTATTTCAATTTCTTGGGAGAAAAACTTTGATTGAGACGATGCTCTTTTGGTAGACGAATTTGATACTATGATGGTGATGCACTTTTGATTGAATCGATGATGATGATGCACTTTATTTTCAAATTTTAGTTGGTATTTCAATGCAAAACCGCGGCTGAACAGTGGCTGGCAGCAGCCGCGCGGCCGTTTTCATATTTTTTACGTCTTCATTTTGGACCATCTATTGGAGTTGCAAATTTGGACCATCAATTTGGACCATCTGTTGGAGTTGAGCTTTTTTCGGAGCTCCAAAACGCACTTTTTGGCGGTCCATATTTTACATCTCCGGTTTTGGACCGCCAAATTTTGGACCATCTATTGGAGATGCTCTAAGGGGTTGAGCATACAAACAAATAAGTGCATGGCAATCTCTGCTTCCCTCTGCGAAGGGCCTATCTTTTACTTTTATGTATTTACTTTTGTGCAAAGAGTCAAAGTTTTCCTTCTTTTCCTTTTTATTTTTCTCCTTTGGCAAGCATCATGTGGTGAGGAAAGATCTAGGCACATATGTCCAGTTGAATATAGATAGCATGAGTTATTATTGTTGACATCACCCTTGAGGTGAATACGTTGGGAGGCGAAACAATAAGCCCCTATCTTTCTATGTGTCCGGTTGAAACATTTTGCTCATGTGTACGCGGTGAGTGTTAGCAATCATAGAAGACTATATGATGGTTGAGTATGTGGACTTGCCTAAAGCCTCCGATACGTGACCCTTCCTGAAAATATAATGAGTTGTAGTTGCAAAGTTGACCGAGAACAAAGTTTGTTGGTTTTTAATAGAGTTTTTTGCTTTATACTTCGATTGTGTGATGAAATGTTACTTATTCATGAGAAGTATATGATAAATTTTCTATGATAAAAGCCTTATGTTTAATTTTGTTGCTGTTATAATAATGAACATGATGCTTCTATGTCCGTATTTTGTTTTTATCGACACCTCTCTCTCAAAGCATGTGGCCATGTTCTTCGATTTCGGTTTTCACCTGAGGACAAGCGAGGTCTAAGCTTGGGGGAGTTGATACGTCCATTTTGCATCATGTTTTCTTACTGTTATTTATAAGGTTTTTATCCATAATAATGCTTTTTGGAGTAATTCTAATGCCTTTTCTCTCATAATATGCAAGGTATACAAAAGGAAGGAGAATTCCGGCAGCTGGAAATCTGGACCTGGAAAAGCTACGCCAGGCTACCTATTCTGCACAACTCCAAACAAGCTGAAACTTCACGAGGAATTTTTATGGAATATTTGAAGATTATTGGAGCAAATAACTACCAGAGGGGGCCCACCAGGTGGGCACAACCCACCTGGGCGCGCCAGGCAGCCCAGGCGTGCCCTGGTGGGTTGTGCTCACCCAGGCCCACCTCCGGTGCCCATCTTCTAGTATATAGGTCGTTTTGACCTAGAAAAAAATAAGTAGAGGACTTTCGGGACGGAGCGCGCTGTCTCCAGTTGGAACTTGGGCAGGAGCACTTTTGCCCTCCAGCGGAGCGATTCCGCCGGGGGAACTTCCCTCCGGGAGGGGGAAATCATCGTCATCATCATCACCAACAACTCTCCCATCTCGGGGAGGGCAATCTCCATCGACATATTCAATAGCACCATCTCATATCAAACCCTAGTTCATCTCTTGTGTTCAATCTTGTTACCGGAGCTACAGATTGGTGCTTGGGGTAACTAGTAGTATTGATTATATCTTGTAGTTGATTACTATATGGTTTATTTGGTGGAAGATTATATGTTCAGATCCAATATGCTATTTAATACCCCTCTGATCTTGAGCATGATTATCATTTGTGAGTAGTTACTTTTGTTCTTGAGGTCACGGGAGAAATCATGTTGCAAGTAATCATGTGAACTCGATATGTGTTCGATATTTTGATAGTATGTATGTTGTGATCCCCTTAGTGCTGTCATGGAACGTCGACTACATGACACTTCACCATATTTGGGCCTAAGGGAATGCATTGTGGAGTAGCAATTAGATTATGGGTTGCGAGAGTGACAGAAGCTTAAACCCCAGTTTATGCGCTATTCCGTAAGGGACCGATTGGATCCAAAAGTTTAATGCTATGGTTAGAATTTATTCTTAATACTTTTCTCGTAATTGCGGATGCTTGCGGGAGGGTTAATCATAAGTAGGAGGTTTGTTCAAGTAAGAACAGCACCTAAGCACCGGTCCACCCACATATCAAATTATCAAAGTAGCGAACACAAATCAAACCAACATGGTGAAAGGGACTAGATGAAAATCCCGTGTACCCTCAAGAACGCTTTGCTTATTATAAGAGACCGTTTTGGCCTGTCCTTTGCCTCAAAAGGATTGGGCTACCTTGCTGCACTTTTGTTACTACTATCGTTACTTGCTCGTTATAAATTATCTTGCTATCAAACTACTCCGCTACTTACAATTTTAGCACTTGCAGACATTACCTTGCTAAAAACTACTTGTCATTTCCTTCTGCTCCTCGTTGGGTTCGACACTCTTACTTATAGAAAAGAGATACAATTGATCCCCTATACTTGTGGGTCATCAAGTAGCAGGTGAGTTTTCTATTCAACTGTCGGCGTTCTGGGAACGGGGGTCCCCAGACTTGCCTGCCTGCGGCCCACGGCATGGCTTTGCTAGCAGGCCCGTACGGCCCATCTTCATCAACAAGGCATTCAAGACCCTCGCGAGGGGCCAGGCCTCGCGAGGCGGACGATCCAAGACCTCCTCAGGAGCGGCCCCGGCAAGCAGGCTCGCGAGGGGCGGAGAGATCAAGGCAAGGCAAATCTCGCGAGGTTCTCGTGACGTGAGCCATGACGATCGAGGCCACGCGGGCGCCAGCGCGCACTGCGTCCTTGTTTCCTCTTTGGTGCTAAGGAGTCAACCGCAGGCGCGGAGTACCAAGGCATCAAGCAAAGGTTTCCATATCGGTGCAACGAGACCAAGACCAGCAGGACGGCAAGACGGAGGTCACCATGGAGCCCAGGACGGCGTCACCACCAGAGCCTTTTGCAGGTGAAGACTACTTTTGTCAGGACAAGCTGTACTAGCTGTCCCCTTTCGAATTGGCCGTTGTTGGCTCTCTTCCTGCTCGATATTTGGGGAGAGGACCAGGGCCTCTATAAATAGGACTAGCCACCACAGTAGAAGACAACGAGGCCAGAGCGGATCGAACCCTCACACACACACAAGTTCGCCAAGCACAAGAACACCTCAACCTCAGGAGGTTGTTCTTCGCCCTTGTACTGTTCATCATCAGCCCAAGAGGCAATCCACCACCACCACACTGGAGTAGGGTATTATACCACAACCGTGGCCCAAACCAGTATAAATCTTGCATCCCTTGTGTTGTGAGCTCGTCGAGTTAGTCCGCGTGATCTTAGCAAAACTAGGACGTGGATCGGTAGGGGGGAATCTTCGTGCGCACCCCAGTGTTCGAACCTTGAGGGTTTTGCCGGAACCCGTGATCTGACATTTGGCGCGCCAGGTAGGGGCGCGCCGCAGCCTTCTCTCCGCCAATCTACGCTCCGCCACCACCGCGCTCTGCCCACATGGCAGGCGCCTCGCTACCGGCTCCGACGGCCGGCGCTGACGACGGGGCTAGGGGGCTCCGAGCCTTGGCCCCCGCCTTGCGGAAGCTGCAGTGGCCACCCAAGTTCAAGCCGGAGATGCCGCCGCGCTACGACGGCGCGGCGGACCCGTCAGCTTTCTTGCTGGCATACGAGGAGGCCATCATCGAGGCCGTGGGCGACGACAAGGTCATGGCCAACTGGTTTCCCATGGCCCTCACCGGCGCGCCACGCGCCTGGCTGCTCAACCTCCCCGGATCCACGGTGGCATCTTGGGAGGAGCTGCGTGACCTCTTCACTGCGCGGTACGCGACACCGGTGCACCACGCGGTCGCGGCCTTGCTAGGCGGCTCTGAAGCACCGCCTTCACATCGCCATGTCAAGCCATTCCTTCGCCAGATCGGTGCCGCTTCCAAGCGCTCGGGGGCTCCGCCGGGCTGGGCCGTGCCCGAAGCCGACCTCACCTTCGACTCAGAAGACCACCTCGTCGCCACCACCGGTTCGGGTATGCTCCCGATGCTTTGCACGCCCACCATCTGCAATGTGGCCGTCACCAAGACCCTCATCGACGGCGGCGCCGGCCTCAACGTGCTCTCCATGGAGGCCTTCAGCCTTCTTCACGTACCGCTCGAGCGGCTCAGCCTCAGCAAGCCTTTCTCAGGAGTTGGCAGCGGCACCGCCCACTCCCTGGGGCAGATCTGCCTCCCCGTCACCTTCGGCACGCGCGACAACTACCGCACCGAGCTGGTTGACTTCGACATCGCCCGCATCGGCCTCCCGTACAACGCCATCCTCGGGTACCCGGCTTTGGCCCGGTTCATGGCAGCAACCCACCCGGCATACAACCTCATGAAGATGCCTGGAAGCAAGGGTGTCCTGACTATCAAGGGGGACGCCAAGGAGGCCGTGGCGGCACTCAAGCTTGCCTTCAAGACCGCCGCGGCGGCACAGCCCGGCAGCACAGGCGGCTCCAAGGCCGAGGGGGGCGCACCAACCAAGAAGAAGCAGCTGTTCACCCAAGACAAGGCAGAAACCAAGCAGGTGCCGGTCAATGAAGACGGATCCTTGGGAGCCACCTTTACCATAGGTGCCGACCTCGACCCGAGCCAAGAGGAGGCGTTGGTGAAGTTCTTGCGCGCAAACAAGGAGATATTCGCATGGGAGCCCAAGTAGCTGGTGGGGGTCCCGAGAGAAGTGATTCAACATCACTTAAGGGTGTGCCCCAATGTACGCCCAGTGAAGCAGCGGGCGAGACGACAGTCCGCGGAGAAGAAGGCCTTCATCGTCCAAGAGAGGTGGGTGCCATTCGCGAGGTTCAGTACCCCGAATGGCTGGCGAACCCCATCGTTGTGCCGAAGAAAGGTGGGAAGAAGCGAATGTGCGTCAACTTCACCAACCTCAACAAGGCCTGCCCCCAAGATCCGTTCCTGTTCCCACGCATCGACCAGATCGTTGACTCCACCGCCGAGTGCGACCTGCTGTGCTTCCTAGATGCATTCTCAGGATATCACCAGATCAAGATGGCGGTAGAATATGTAGAGAAGACAGCCTTCCTGACCCCATGTGGGGTGTAGTGCTACACTTGCATGCCTTTCGGACGGCGTAACGTGGGCGCAACTTTTCAGCGGCTGATGCACATCGCCCTAGGGCAACAGCTCGAGAGGAACGCGGAGGCCTACGTCGATGACATTGTGGTGAAATCTCGGGAGGCGAGAAGCTTGACCCAGGATCTGGTTCACGAGTCTACGCCAGGTGAACTTGCGACTTAACCCGGAGAAGTGCGTGTTTGGTGTCCCTTCCGGCAAGCTGCTGGGTTTCCTCGTATCCCACAGGGGGATTGAGGCGAACCCAGAAAAGATCAAGGCCATTGAAGACATGAGCCCGCCTCAGACCCTCAAGGAAATGCAAAAATTGGCTGGCCGGGTGACTACCTTGGGGTGCTTAATCTCCAAGCTGGGGGAGCGCGCCCTACCCTTCTTCAAGCTGATGAAGAAGAAGGGCCCGTTCGAGTGGACCCCGGAGGCCGACCGAGCTTTTCAAGACCTCAAGAGATACCTGACCAGCCCTCCAGTGATGGTGGCGCCGCGACCTCTCTAGCCCCTAGTGCTTTACCTTGCCGCCACTCCGTACTCAGCCAGCGTAGCTCTAGTGGCGGTTGGGGAAGAACACCAAGCCAAAGGCGCATTACGACAAGCCACGCCACCACCCGGACTAACGCAAGATCGGGAAGACACCGCAAGAGCCGTAGCAGCATCGACAGAGGACCAAGCTCAGCAGGACGACGCCGTCAAGGTCCCGGCAAGCAATCAAGCGTCGGAGGTTCCACCACCTCGCGAGACACCCCAACTTCCGCAGGACACGAGCCTCACCAACACGCCGGTTCTCGTCGAGCACCCGTGTATTTTGTCAGCACGGTGTTGCGGGACGCAAGGGCATGATACCCCATGCCCCAGAAGCTCTTGCTCGCGCTCTTGGTGGCCTCACGGAAGTTGCGGCACTACTTCCAGGGCCACCCCATCAAGGTCATCTCGGCCTACCCGTTGGAGAGAGTGCTCAGGAGCCCCAACTCTGCTGGAAGGGTCGCTGAGTGGAACATCGAGCTGCAGGCATTCCAGTTGGAGTTCAGCACCACCAGGGTCATCAAGGGAGCCGCACTCGCTAATTTCGTGGAAGAATGGACGGATTCCCCGACGCTGGAACTAGGCGAGCACCGGTCCACCTCGCCGGGAAGTGAGGCGCCCGATGGCTAGGTCATGTATTTTGATGGTGCCTTCAGACACCAGGGCGCGGGGGCTGGAGCAGTACTCGTCTCGCCCACTCAAGACAAGCTCTACTACATTGTACAGCTCTGCTTTCAGCACGGCGAGAAGGTCTCCAACAACATTGCAGAATACGAAGGCCTAATAGCTGGCCTGAAAGCTGCGGCAGCCCTGGGGGTGAAGCGCCTCACCGTCAGGGGCGACTCGCAGCTTCTCGTCAACTTCTCCAACAAAGTATACGAGCCGAAGGACGAGCACATGGAGGCATACCTCGCAGAAGTGCGCGAGATGGAGAAGCAGTTCCTGGGCCTGGAGTTGCAGCACGTGCCTCGTGGCACCAACAAGGAAGCTGACGGCATCGCCAAGAGGGCATCCAAGCGGCAGCCCCAAGAGCCTGGCATCTTCGAGGAGCCACTCTTCAAGTCGCCGGCAATGCCACCACTTTCAAGGATAGCTCAGCCTCGGGAGGTGCTCCCGCAGCCGCCTGCCACAGGAGCCCTAGCCCGTGGCCCGACTTCGGGAGCGCGCCTACTCTTGGCGCTCGAGCCCCAGGAGGGATGCTGGACCAAGGAATTCAAGGAATACCTGATGCAAGGGACACTGCCGGAAAAGGAGGAGGATGCGGAGCGCGTGGCCCGGCAGGCCACGACATACTGCATCCAGGACGGTGAGTTATACAGGAAGCGACCAAATGACGTTTCATTGCATTGCATCCCAGAGACCAGGGGAAGGAGTTGCTATCCGACATACACGGTGGGGACTGCGGGCACCACTCGTCATCGCGAACCCTCATCGGCAAGGCATTCCGCAGCGGATTCTACTGGCCCACGGCGCTCAACGACGCGGCCAAGCTGGTGAAGTCCTGTGAAGCCTACCAGTTCCACGCCAAGCAGATCCATCAGCCAGCTCAGGGCCTCCAGACTATCCCACTCACATGGCCGTTCGCGGTCTGGGGGCTGGATATCTTGGGCCCATTTCCTCGAGTGCCAGGGGGCTACCACTACCTCTATGTCGCCATCGACAAGTTCACCAAGTGGGCGGAAGTGGAAGCCGTCCGCAGCATCCCAGCTGGTTCCGCGGTCAAGTTCATCAAGGGTCTCGTGAGCCGCTTCGGGGTTCCCAACCACATCATCACTGATAACGGCTCGCAGTTCACTAGTAATCTCTTCAGAACATACTGTGCTAACCTTGGAACGCAGATCTGCTACACTTCGGTGACACACCCCAGGGGCCTCAAGACCAGCACTTTCAAGAAGAAACTCGAGGCCTGCGGCAAGGGCTGGGCCGACGAGCTCCAGTCCGTGCTGTGGTCCATCTGCACCACCGCCACCAAGCCAACGGGTGAGACCCCATTCTTCCTCGTCTACGGAGCAGAAGCGGTCCCCCCTCACGAGGTCAGGCATCGCTTCGCACGGGTCCTGGCGTTTGATGAAACGCAACAGGACGCCACGCGGGGATGGACCTCGTGCTAGGGGAGGAACACCGCCGTGAAGCCGCACTACATGCGGCAAGGTACCAGCAGGCGCTGCGGCGATACCACTGTCGCAACATCCGCTCTAGGACGCTCGAGGCGGGTGACCTTGTCCTGAGGCGGGTCCTCTCCAGGGAAGGGCTGCATAAGCTCTCACCCATGTGGGAGGGCCTGTTCAAGGTCGTCCATGTCTCCAGGCCTGGCGCCGCGCGCCTGGAGACACAGGACGGGGTACCCATCGAGAACGCCTGGAACATCCAGCACCTCCGGAAGTTCTACCCATGAAGAAAGGTCCAGTGCCTGTGAAGAAGGCCAAGTGCCTGTGAAGATCGCCGCTCGTGACACTCTCATGTAATAACGAGTGGGGCTGTACACGCCCCGGAGTCTCAGGAGTGTCGCCCTCGGGCCTCGAGGGCTCCCTCCCACGTCCAAGTGGCAGCACTTAGCTCCGCGCTAGTGAGAAGACTTGAAGAGTAGACTAGGTGCCGGACGCGGCTTTTCATTTCTTTCCGCAGTTGGCTCGCCTCCTTTTAATTGAAAGTTTGCTTCTGGAGTTCCTTGCTGGATTGGTTCCGTCGCTTTTTGCTGCTGTTTCCGGTTCCAGTTTAACCTGTTTTCTCTCTCTCTCGCATACCTCGCGAGGGGCTAGGCAGGCGCCCTCGCGAGCCTTTTCCTCTCCTCTGCCCTTCGTCTGCTTTTTCGTGAGGCATCCTCATTCGAGCCAACAAGCTAGCGCACCTCTCCTGATCCGTGCCCCTCAGGTATCGCGATACGAAGCGTTGGGTCTAGACTCGGGTGAGCGATAAGCCTCCTAGCGACGCTCCTAACAAGTTTTTCGCAGTTCCCTAGCACCCGCAAAGTCAAGGAAGGCCTCCGCAGGCATCAGGAAGCAAGTCCCTCGCGAGGAGGAGGCTACCCCAAGCGTGCCAAGCTAAGTTACCTCTACACAAAATAACGGCACATCATGGAAACAACAAACAGAGCATAATGATTGGGAAATCATAGTTCGATACACGCCCTCCAGGGCCCATACTGGTTTCTTCTTGATGCAGAAAGGAAAGGAAGAACAAAATAAAGTGGCGCCTGGCCCTACAGTGATCCACGGAGGCGGGCTCCTGGCACCGTCCTGAGCTCAGCCAGACCCCTCCTCGCGCTTCACGGAGGCGTGGCGACGAGACGATCCGCTACCACCTTCAAAGCGGGCGCGGCGGCGCGGCGGCTGGTCGTAGCCACCGCTACTAGAGCTGTCGCCGGGGGAAGAGCCGCCGTAGCTGGACAAGACGCGGTTGGCGCCAAGAGCGGGTTCGTCCTCGTCCTCGTCTCTACCATCGCCGAGACTGAGCACCTCCTCGCCATCGTTCACCTCGGGGCAGCACCCGGCGCGGCGACCATCATCCCCAAACACCCTCACATAGAGGGTCGCATCACCGTCATACCTGAAATGGAGGGCGCATCGCCTGCCCAGGCCGCGCGCGCCTGCAAACGTCTGCCAACCGCGGGCTAGAGCTATGTTGCCCACGGCGGAGACCTCAGCCACAACCCAAGAAGCTCTGCTGCAGCAACCGTCCGCTTGTAGCCAGAGCCTGCCTGGACCAAAGGCCGGCAGCTCGTCGGCGAAGAAGCGCGGAAGCTGAAGCCAGTTGCCGGCCAGGTTCTCCGACCAGGCGACGAACTCCGGCGACACCTCCGCTAAATGGAAGCGCGGCTGGGGAGGCCGTGCAACCATGGCACGCCTCCCTTCGTCACCAGGGTTGCCACGACTGGAATGACCCCTGCCACGCGCAGCGGTGCCACCACGGGAACTGGGGGCCGCGGTGGGGGTCGCGGTGTGCTTACGGGGACGGCCGCGTCCACGCTTGGGCGCCGGGGAGTCGGGCTCCTCGCGGGGGGCCTTTCCCTTCTCTGCGGCGGAGAACCCTTCAGCGGCGCCATTGGAGTCGGCGGTGGAGCAGAACAAGAAGTGAGCGGAATGGGAAGAAATGGGCGACGGGGACTCTACCCCCTTCCCCATTTATAGTAGGAGATGGCCAACCAACGCCCCCATGATCGCAGGTAATGATGGTTTTCCTTGCATGTCGCAGGGACTTGTCAAGTCAGGCAGTTGCCAAGGCAGCATGGGGAAGCGGAGACGCCCACGTCCTATCAACCGCCAACCGTCAACCAAGGCTGCAGGCTATTGGGGCCCGCGGCGCTCCGTACTTGACCTTTGGCTTCACCTTGAAGCCAAGCCCGAGCGTGCCTTGGGCCCGGGGGGCTACTGTCGGCGTTCTGGGAACGGGGGTCCCCAGACTTGCCTGCCTGCGGCCCACGGCGTGGCTTTTCTAGCAGGCCCGTACGGCCCATCTTCATCAACAAGGCATTCAAGACCCTCGCGAGGGGCCAAGCCTCGCGAGGCGGACAACGCAAGACCTCCTCAGGAGCGGCCCCGCCAGCCAGGCTCGCGAGGGGCGGAGAGATCAAGGCAAGGCAAACCTCTAGAGGTTCTCGTGACGTGAGCCATGACGATCGAGGCCAGGCGGGCGCCAGCGCGCGCAGCGTTCTTGTTTCCTCTTTGGTGCTAAGGAGGCAAGCGCAGGCACGGAGTACCGAGGCATCAAGCAAAGGTTTCCATATCGGTGCAATGAGACCAAGACCAGCAGGACGACAAGACGAAGGTCACCATGGAGCCCAAGACGGCGTCACCACCAGAGCCTTTTGCACGCGAAGACTACTTTTGTCAGGATAAGTTGTACTAGTTGTCCCCTTTTGAATTGGCCGTTGTTGGCTCCCTTCCCGCTCAATATTTGGGGAGAGGACCAGGGCCTCTATAAATAGGACTAGCCACCATAGTAGAAGACAACGAGGCCAGAGCGGATCGAACCCTCACACACACACAAGTTCGCCAAACACAAGAACACCTCAACCTCAGGAGGCTATTCTTCCCCCTTGTACTATTCATCATTAGCCCAAGAGGCAATCCACCACCACCACACTGGAGTAGGGTGTTACACCACAACGGTGGCCCGAACCAGTATAAATCTTGCGTCCCTTGTGTTGTGAGCTCGTCGAGTTAGTCCGCGTGATCTTAGCAAAACTAGGACGTGGATCGGTAGGGGGGAAATCTTCGTGCGCACCCTAGTGTTCGAACCTTGAGGGTTTTGCCGGAACCCATGATCCGACATCAACCACACCTGAAAGACTTAATATTTGCAACAAAGTATTTAGTAGCAAAGTAGTATGGAAGTAACGGTAACGGTAGCAAAAGTAAGAGTAGCAATTTTGTAGCAATTGTAACAGTGGCAAAGGCAAAGTAATGTAGCAAAGATCAATATGTGAAAAGCTCGTAGGCAATGGATCAATGATGGATAATTATGTCGGATGGCATTCATCATGCAACAGTTATAACCTATGGTGACACAGAACTAGCTCCAATTCATCAATATAATGTAGGCATGTATTCCGAATATAGTCATACATGCTTATGGAAAAGAACTTGCGTGCCATCTTTTGTAATACCCTCCCGTGGCAGCGGGGTCCTAATGGAAACTAAGGGATATTAAGGCCTCCTTTTAATAGAGAACTGGACCAAAGCATTAGCACTTAGTGAATACATGAACTCTTCAAACTACGGTCATCACCGGGAAGTGTCTGGACTATTGTCACTCCGGGGTTGCCGGATCATAACACGTAGTAGGTCGCTATAACTTGCAAGATAGGATCAAGAACACAAATATATTCATGAAAACATAATAGGTTCAGATCTGAAATCATGGCACTTGGGCCCTAGTGACAAGCATGAAGCATTGCAAAGTCATAGCAACATTAATCTTAGAATGTAGTGGATACTATGGATCAAACACTAACAAAACTAACTCGATTACATGGTAAATATCATCCAACCCATCATCGTCCTGCAAGCCTACGATGGGATTACTCATGCATGGCCGTGAGCATCATGAAATTGGTGATGGAGGATGGTTGATGGTGATGATGGCGATGATTTCCCCTCTCCGGAGCCCAAAACAGACTCCAGATTTGCCTCCCGAGGAAGAACAGGAGGTGGCGACGGATCCGTATCGTAATACGTGATGAATCTTTCTCTCTGATTTTTTCTCCCCGAACGTGAATATATGGAGTTGGAGTTGAGGTCGGTGGAGCTTCGTGGGACCCACAAGCCAGGGGCGCACCCAGGGGGTAGGGCTCGCCCCCACCCTTGTGGACAGCTGGTGGGTCCCCCTCGGTTGATTCTTTCGCCTATATTTTTATTAATTCCAAAAATATTCTCCGTGAAGTTTTAGGTCATTCCAAGAACTTTTATTTCTGCACAAAAATAGCACCATGGAAATTCTATGAAAACAGCGTCAGTCCGGGTTTGTTGCATTCGAATCATGCAAATTAGAGTCCAAAACAAGGGCAAAAGAGTTTGAAAAGGTAGATACGATGGAGACTTATCTTACGCCACACCCCTCCGATGAACAGGACCCCTGTCTCGACCGTAGCACTCCAACACAAGTCTGTTTCCTCCGTTTTGCGGTACACCACATCCCTCCCGATGAACAGGACCCCCGTTTCGATCGTAGAGCTCCAACACAACTCTGTTTCCTCCGTTTTGCGGTACACCACACCCCTCGCGATGAACTGGACCCCCGTTTCGACCATAGCCGGTCGAACAGAAGGCCGTTTCCTCCGTACTACGGTACGCCAGACCCCGTTTCGGCTGTTCCGTCCAAGCTAGTTGGCTCCCATTGAACAGGACGCATTACGACCCAGTCTATTGCCTCCTGAAGAATAGGATGCTGTTACTCCGTTCCGACCCAGCCGGTTGGCTGGCCGATGAACAGTATGCCGTTGCTGCCGTCCGTTGCCTCTCCATGTACACGTGCCCTGGCCGTACGAATGCGCGAGTACGCATTTGAGATCCCGCTCGTATGTACGTATGTGGCCATATTTTTTGGCATGTGCATGTATGTACGTGTACACGGTTTAGAAGGAACTGCCTGAACTGCTACGTCAGGGGCTCTACTACTACACATGCCGCTACTTGCTCGGCCACAGTTCATTGTTGCAGAGAGACTGATCGACCAGTATGTATGTACACATTCGCGACCAGAATGACAACGCTACGTACGCTTCGACCAGGTGGGTCCCGGCTGTCAGGGAGGATAAGGAGGAATTCCTTGCGTGCGAAGTTATTGATGGTGGGTCCCAGCTGTCAGGGGGAGGATTCATTTTTTTCGCGCCTAATATGGAGGCACTTTCCTTGCGTTCGAAGATATATCTTGTGGGTCCCAGCTGTCAGGGGAAAACGTTTTTTCGCAAAATACAACTAAGCCAAAATACAGAGCCCTTCCGGTAGGTCCCTGCTGTCAAGTGGAGGAATCATTATTTTAAGCGTAATAAGGAGGCAATTCCTTGCTGTGGCCGTGGACCCACCTATCAGCCTCTCCACGTACAGTCCTTTTCCGATGCAAGTCGTTCCTTGACCACGTTGACCACGCCGCACCGAGAGCACCAAGGCGGTGGATGACGGCGAGGCCTAGGAAGGGAATGACCTAGAGCCGGGGAAGACTCGGCAGTTGTTTCCCACGCGGAGGGGCGTACGAGGGTTTACTGGTTGGGCAGCAGTGTGAGGCAGCCATCGTCGGAGAATAACAACAGGTCTGGGTGAGTACAGGGATGGCCAGGCCAGCGATGGGAGTAGGGTGGGGCGGTGAGGCCTGTGCGGCAGCAGAGCCGGCCACGGGAGGCAGGACCAGGCGGGACGATCGGCGCTAGTTTGGGCAGCTAGAGCAAGAAGACTAGAGGTTGAAGAAGTACTACGGCTATTGAATGGACATCATACGGTTACTAGAGCTAAAATCGTTCATATTGACTAAGTTGACAAAGCCCTATGTCCACGTCAACTTAGCAGGCCCACAAGTTGGCCTCCAACTATGGTGGGTCCCAGATAGCAGGGGGAGTATTCATTTTTTGTCCGTTATAAGGACGCACTTCCTTCCATGCGAAGATATAGCTGGTGGGTCCCAGCGGTCAGCGGGAGGAACGTTTTTGTGCGAAAAACAAAGGGTCTTCCGATGGGTACCTGCTGTCAGGTGGAGGAATCATCATTTCGCGCGTAATAAGGAGGCACTTCCTTGCGTGTGGCCGTGGACCTAGCTGTCAGCCTCTCCACGTACAGTCCTCTTCCGATGGATGTCGTTCATTGACCACGTTGACCACGCCGCGCCGAGAGCACCAGTGCGGTGGACGACGACGATTCCTAGGAAGGGAATGACCCGAAGCCGGGGTAGACTCGACAGTGGTTTCCCACACGGTGGGGAGTACGAGGGTTTACTGGTTCGGCTGTCGTCACCGGAAAATAACAGGAGGTGTGGGTGAGTAGAGGAATAGCCTGGCCAGCGATGAAGTAGGGTGGGGCGGTGCGGCCTGTGCAGCAGCACAGCTGGCCACGGGAGGCGGGAGCAGGCAGTCCCACCGGTGCTGGTTTGGGCAGCTGCAGCAAGAAGATCAGGTATTGAAGAAGTAGCATGGCCGTTGGATTGACATCCAATGGTCACTACTATAGAATCGTTTCAGTACTAAGTTCACAAAGCCTTTCGTACACGTCAACCTAGTAGACCCATAAGTCAGCCTCCAAATCTATCCCAAACAGCATACAACCTGAAATTTCTAGCCAGATTCAAATTAATTTAAAAACTAAACATATCTTAATTTAAATCCAATGAAATTGTACCCGCACAAAAACAATGAAATTTAAAATATCAAAATATGAAAGAAAAATGTATTTAGGAAAAAATTGCATGTTTGCTATAATTTTTCATTTTACAGCCCATTTATTATTACTTATAGCCCATTTTTTGGGCAAGCCCGAATGCATCCCTCCTCGTCTTGAAAGATTTCCAGCCCAGCTGGGCATAGAAAAGCAAGTAGGCCTACGTTAGTTATTCTAGAAAAAACAAAATAGCTAAGCTAGCAATTTTTAGAAAGGAAAAAAATACTGGGCTGGTCATGTGGTAAACATATGAAATAAAAGGCTGGGCTAGACGGGCCACAGCTCCCGCACAACCCAGTTGATACCCTTCTCCGTCCCGAAAAAAAATTACTGCACGCGCTGCTGGGTCCCGGGTGTTTGTCGTTCCTTGTGGAGTTATCTCGCTTATTGACTACGTTGACAGTGGCGTGCGACCCAGATGTAAGTAAACCATCAGGAGGAACCCTTTTTTCTTGTAATAAAGGAGGCACTTGCTTGCCTACAGACATGATCCTGGTGGGTCCCTACTGTCATCCACACTATGTACAGTCATCTCCTTATTCCTTTCGGCTGTTGACCATGTTGACAACATCGGAGGGCGGCGCCGCGGCGAGCGAACCAAGGCGGAGGATGATGGTGAGGCCTCGGATGGGAACGGACATGAGCTGAGGAAGATGCGCAGAGTTTTAGGGTGCGACCATTTCGAGACTCCTCGTTATGTCCGTGATCTCACCCGGGACTCCGAACAAACTTTGGTCACCAAAACACATAACTCATAATACAAATCGTCATCGAACGTTAAGCGTGCGCACCCTACGGGTTCGAGAACTATGTAGACATGACCGAGACACATCTCTGGTCAATAACCAATAGCGGAACCTGGATGCTCATATTGGTTCCTACATATTCTACGAAGATCTTTATCGGTCAAACTGCATAACAACATACATCATTCCCTTTGTCATCGGTATGTTACTTGCCCGAGATTCGATCATCGGTATCATCATACCTAGTTCAATCTTGTCATCGGCAAGTCTCTTTACTCGTTCCGTAATGCATCATCCCGCAACTAACTCATTAATCACATTGCTTGCAAGGCTTATAGTGATGTGCATTACCAAGAGGGCCCAGAGATACCTCCCCGATACACGGAGTGACAAATCCTAATGTTGATCTATGCCAACCCAACAAACACCTTCGGAGACACTGGTAGAGCATCTTTATAATCACCCAGTTACGTAGTGACGTTTGATAGCACACAAGGTGTTCCTCCGGTATACGGGAGTTGTATAATCTCATAGTCAGAGGAATATGTATAAGTCATGAAGAAAGCAATAGCAATAAAACTAAACGATCATAATGCTAAGCTAACAGATGGGTCTTGTCCATCACATCATTCTCTAATGATGTGACCCCGTTCATCAAATGACAACACATGTCTATGGTTTAGGAAACTTAACCATCTTTGATTAACGAGCTAGTCAAGTAGAGGCATACTAGGGACACTTTGTTTTGTCCATGTATTCACACATGTACTAAGTTTCCAGTTAATACAATTCGAGCATGAATAATAAACATTTATCATGATATAAAAATATATAAATAACAACTTTATTATTGCCTCTAGGGCATATTTCCTTCAGTCTCCCACTTACACTAGAGTCAATAATCTAGATTACATAGTAATGATTCTAACACCCATGGAGTCTTGGTGCTGATCATGTTTTGCTCGTGGAAGAGGCTTAGTCAATGGGTCTGCAACATCCAGATCCGTATGTATTTTGCAAATCTCTATGTCTCCCTCCTTGACTTGATCGCGGATGGAATTGAAGCGTCTCTTGATGTGTTTCGTTCTCTTGTGAAATCTGGATTCCTTCGCCAAGGCAATTGCTCCAGTATTGTCACAAAAGATTTTCATTGGACCCGATGCACTAGGTATTACACCTAGATCAGATATGAACTCACTGGTGCGCGTTGGTCCTAGAAAACAATTTTTTACCCCTTTCCGCGATGGCATTTGGAACCGTCGCCAAGTGAGTGTGGGCGATAGGGGGGTCCTTCCCACACGACCCAGAAACCGTTGGGGATATGCCCTCCTAGCACACACGTTCGGCAAAATGAGGTCGTGTGCGACCGGCGAGCGCTCAAATACGGAAATACATACAGTAGAGCTAAAAAAATACAATTATACAACGAAATTGTATTCGGTCGCAAGTACATCCCACACAGTCAGTCCCCGCTAAACGTTTCCGCTCATATGCACATCCCACAAAGTCGCTCCAAGGAAAACATTTCCGTTCACACGTACATCACACACAATTTTTCCCATTAAATCGTTTGCGTTATTGAATGTATCACACACGGTCCATAGAAGAAACTGTGTGGCAAAGGTTGTCCATCACACACAATTTTTATGTGGTAAACGTTTGCGCAAGGTGGCCTAACACAAACAGTTTTCAAGAGAAAGTCGTGTGTGATTGTTCATTGATCCAACACAGTTTATTCCTAGAAACTGTGTGCGTTGCCTGAGGTCATCGCCCACAGTATTTTTTAACAACCGTTTGCAATAGCAAAACACAATTAGCCGGCTAATTATTCGATTATTCGTAATCCATTTATTAATCTATTTGACACTTCATATTAAGCACACAATATATTTCATTTCCATATTAAGGAAGCAGAATTTCATAATTGAAATACATCAAAGTACAACATAATATAGCTTCAGCACTCAGCTACCCCATTATACAACTGCACCAGCAGCAAGTTCCACATGCAACATGTAGAACCTTTCGAAATTAGCATCATAGACGGTATATAGACAGATGCATCTCATCTGGAAAACTGCTGAAGCGGAATGCGAATATTAAGCCTTGATTCATGTTGAAGGTCTTTCCAACTTTAGGCCAGTGCATGTGGATGATTGACCGTCCGTCCTTCGTCCTCTTCAGGAACACTTCAATATTGAACCGTGGGTGTTGTATGAAAACCTTCCTCGCCTCCTGGCCATAGAGGTGGTTTGAGAGGTAATCATCAGTGAACTGCTTTGGAAAGGCATGAAAACAAGGATGTGCATAAATATCTTCTCTATATTGGAAATGGGGCAAAGGAATAAAAAAATGCAAGATATAATAGTTAGTACCATCTTGTAGTGAACTGATGTCTTCTTCATTGTGCAGACAAACATCTTGTTGTTTTTTGTCGCTAATTTCTTTATCCTAACAATCTTTCTGAGTTTCTTGACTTGATTGATATTCATGGACAACTCATTTCCCCATATGCAAAAAGAGTCGAACAGTGGGTCAAAACCTCTGACAGTAGACCTACATGTGCAAGACCAAATTGTTAAAAACATAAATATTAGAATGGTTCGTGCAATTGCACAATAATGTGCTATTAGACAACGGACCATTCACGTGCTAACCTCGATTGTAAACATCGATGCTTCCCATTGTTTCCCTGCAACACACATAAGGTAGTTAGTCATCAGGTTAAGTAAGGGTTCGCATGCTATTAGTAAAATATGTTGATGAAAAATAAGCACATTGCAGATTCATCAGATTAATTCAAGCCACACGGAAAACCCATTTACCCAAACCAAGCATGATTAAGAAATAGGAAATATATCACATGTATATGTTTCTCATGTATTAAGTGCAGCCAAATTCGATTTATTCCTCACATGCACAACAATAAAAAATTCTACCCACGACAATTGGACATCGCATTGCAGAATTGAACCAAGCAGTTAACTAAACACCACAATCAATGAACCAAACATTAACTGAGCACCACATTGCACAATATAACATACTCCTAATAGAAGATCAGAGAGTTAACCTAACAGTTAACTCTAGCCAATTGTAGCAATTGTATTTGTTTCTCATGTATTTACTATAGCCAAATTCAATTTATTCCTCGCATGGTGTACAATAACAGAATGCACCCACAATTTTGTAAAGATAAATTCGATTTATTTCTCACATGGAAGACAATACAAAATTGCAGCCTGAAGAATTGAACATCACATTTGTAGAATTGAACCAAACAGTTAACTGAAGACAGCAACTAATTAATAAAACAGTTAATAAGTGAGCACCACACTGCACGACATATATAACATATACACTAGAGCAACATATTGCATGGTGAAATTAGATAGCACAATTCACTAGAATTTGTAAAGGAAAGGCAGGAGCAGCACACGCAACGGGTAAACCGAGCATGCTTAACCGGCATAGCTAGCAATTGGCAAGGTGCTCCTTCAAGATCTCGGGGTCGGCACGAATGGCAGCCATCGCGACCTCATCCGCGCGTGCGGCCGCGATTTGCTTCTTCGCTGCCAAATGCTCCTTGAGGTCCTGGCTATACTGCGTGCACCATGGCTTAGGCCGGCGCTTATTTGGTGGAGGGGTCGGTGATTTGGGTGGAAGGTGTCACGCTCGCCCGGCGGTCGAGGCATGTGGGATGTGGAAGGAGGAGGAGGATGGGGGTCGGGTGTTGATTACCTGCCTGGATAGAGGAGGCCGAGCAGCGTGAAGGAGGGTCGCCAACGAGGAGGTGGCGGCGCTACAAGCAAGGAGTGAAGGTTTAAACTTGGAAAGGAAGGCGGAAAGAGTGGAAATATGGCTTTTGGTAAGGGGGAGGGGGCGGGGAGGTAGATATTTCCGTGGAAGCGGAAAATTTGGAATCGCTTCAGCCAAAAAACTGGCGCGCAAAGTGTCATCAGACACGATCCCTTATTTAGAACTATGTACGATATGTGGACATCACAAACGATTCAGATAGCTTAACCCGTGTGTGATGAGTTTGAACGTCAAAAGTTTTGGTTCAAATTTCCATGGTTACAGTGGTCATCCATGTCATTGCATAATTTGGGTACACAAAGGAGACTACAGCACACCCACACTTCTTAATCGAGCAAATTCAACAATTAAACAGAGCTAGCTGACCTAAACATTACTCTATCAAATTAAAGACCGACGCTCTTAATTAAACAAAACAAAGAGTAATACTACGGCTGGTGCTCGTCGATCTCCGCTGCCGCCTCCATGTCCAGCTCGCGCCCGACGGTCTCCTGGGGAAGGGCCTCCATGGCATCCATCGCACCATACTCGGCAAGCATCTCGCCATCCGCGTCCGCCATCTCTTTGGAAAAGGCCGCCACGAGCTGGGCGTGGGCGGATGTGATCTGGGTTTGGACGGGCTCCGTCGTCGCAAGGTATGCGGCGGAGGAACGGACGACTGTTGGAACGCTCTCGGCGATTGCCAGCTCTTCGGCCGTGGGTTGCCAACCGTTGTCGGAGAAGCTTCGTTCGATTTGTGCGGTGACCGCCAGGAGCTGGGCGTGGGCGGCCTCGACGTGGTCGTGGGCGGCTCCCATCAGGGCTAAGGCCGCCGCTGCGGAACGGACAGCTGTTGTGCCACTCTCGCCAGTTGCTATCCCCGAGGCAGATGTTGCTGCCGCCTCCTGAGAAGCAACAACGGCCGTTTGGGTTGCCTTTGCCGCCCGGTCGCAAATTGCGGCCGCTCTCATGCACCTTGTTAGCACGCGCATGCTCCGGCCACGCTCTCGCCGGAGTGGGCCACCGAAGTTGCCCTCACGACGTGGGTCCACGTGCCCATCTTTCACCGGCGATGATTAAATAGTGAAATGATATTTGGGGAGCGGCCTAGTGTGCTTGAGACGCCGGCTGTGGACTGTAACCGACAAACCTTCTCGCGTAAGCCATAGGCGTACTATACACTGTCGGTGCTCCAAGATACTCTGTACTACATCTCACACGGTTGCTGATAATAAGCTGTGTGCGATCTACTTTATTTTTCATCTTGATTTGAATTACATAATGGGGTCACAGCGGCAATAGACGGTGTTTGAATTGCTAGACCTTTTATCTGGAGTGAACATGCAACTATATGTGTGTCGTAAAAGAATTGGAATTATTCAGGGTTCGTTTGAACATTTTATACATTAAATTGGTTTTCTATCCATTTCAGGTGAACAATTCAAATTTGAACTACATGACATGCTCCAGTGCATATAAATTGGTTGAAAAATCAAATCTGTGTCCTTGGGTGCATGCTTAGGTCCCATGCAAGAAATGGGAATGAATTTCAAACACCAAGGCACCGTTGATTGCTGGCAAAACATTGAGATGCCTGGTTTTTAAATTCTATTAAATCCAAAACTCGTCTGAAATTCATGAAACTTGGCATGCTATCATGGAGCGGGATCAACATGCCGTGGTACAAATTTTGTCCCATTTGGGGCAGGTTTGGGTATATGCTTCTCACAAACCGGAGCTTCTCACAACAAGCATGATGGTTTTCGGTAGGGAACGTCCAACCTTTGGGGACAAAACGATATCCATTGCCTCTTATTGCTTTCAAATTTGTTTCTCGTGTCAACATAGAACAACAGGAGTGTTGTGTGAATTTTTGTGATTTTTTGGGGTCCGTTTGGACATTTTTATGCATTAACTGAGTTTTCAGTGCATTTTATGTACACAATTCAAATTTGAACTACGTGCACATGCTCCAGTGCATATAAATTGGTTGAAAAATCAAATCTGTGTCCTTGGGTGCATCCTTAGGTCCCATGCAAGAAATGGGAATGAATATGAAACACCGGGGCACCGTTGATTGCTGGCAAAACATTGAGATGCCTGGTTTTTAAATTCTAGTAAATCCAGAACTCGTCTGAAATTCATGAAACTTGGCATGCTATCATGGAGCGGCATCAACATGCCGTGGTACAAATTTTGTCCCATTTGGGGCAGGTTTGGGTACATGCTTCTCACAAACCGGAGCTTCTCATAACAAGCATGATGGTTTTCGGTAGGGAACGTCCCACCTTTGGTGATGAAACGATATCCATTGCCTCTTATTGCTTTCAATTTTTTTCTCATGTCAACATAGAACAACAGGAGTGTTGTGTGAATTTTTGTGATTTTTCGGGGTTCGTTTGGACATTTTTATGAATTAACTGAGTTTTCAATGCATTTTATGTGCATAATTCAAATTTGAACTACATGCACATGCTCCAGTGCATATAAATTGGTTGAAAAATCAAATCTATGTCCTGGGGTGCATGCTTAGGTCCCATGCTAGAAATGGGAATGAATTTCAAACACCAGGGCACCGTTGATTACTGGCAAAACATTGAGATGCCTGGTTTTTAAATTCTAGTAAATCCAAAACTCGTCTAAAATTCATGAAACTTGGCATGCTATCATGGAGCGGCATCAACATGCCGTGGTACAAATTTTGTCCCATTTGGGGCAGGTTTGGGTATATGCTTCTCACAAACCGGAGCTTCTCACAACAAGCATGATGGTTTTCGGTAGGGAACGTCCCACCTTTGGGGACGAAACCATATCCATTGCCTCTTATTGATACGTCTCCGTCATATCTACTTTTCCAAACACTTTTGCCCTTGTTTTGGACACTAACTTGCATGATTTGAATGGAACTAACCCGTACTGACGCTGTTTTCAGCAGAATTGCCGTGGTGTTATCTTTGTGCAGAAACAAAATTTCTCAGAATGACCTAAAACTTCAGGGAGATTATTTTTGGAAATAATAAAAAAATATTGGCGGAAGAATCAAGGCCAGGGGGCCCACACCCTGTCCACGAGGGTGGGAGGCGCGCCTGCCCCCCCAGGGCGCGCCCCCTGCCTTGTGTGCCCCCTGGTGCTCCACCGACCTCAACTCCAACTCTATATATTCGTGTTTGCGGAGAAAAAATCGGAGAGAATGATTCATCGCGTTTTACGATACGGAGCCGCCGGCAAGCCCTAAACTCTCTCGGGAGGGCTGATCTGGAGTCCGTTCGGGGCTCCGGAGAGGGGAATCCATCGCCATCGTCATCATCAACCATCCTCCATCACCAATTTCATGATGCTCACCGCCGTGCGTGAGTAATTCCATCGTAGGCTTGCGGGACGGTGATGGGTTGGATGAGATTTATCATGTAATCGAGTTAGTTTTGTTAGGGTTTAATCCCTAGTATCCACTATGTTCTGAGATTGATGTTGCTATGACTTTGCTATGCTTAATGCTTGTCACTAGGGCCCGAGTGCCATGATTTCAGATCTGAACCTATTATGTTTTCATGAATATATGTGAGTTCTTGATCCTATCTTGCAAGTCTATAGTCACCTACTATGTGTTATGATCCGGCAACCCCGAAGTGACAATAATCGGGACCACTCCCGGTGATGACCGTAGTTTGAGGAGTTCATGTATTCACTATGTGTTAATGCTTTGGTCCAGTACTGTATTAAAAGGAGGCCTTAATATCCCTTAGTTTCCACTAGGACCCTGCCACCATAGGAGGGTAGGACAAAAGATGTCATGCAAGTTCTTTTCCATAAGCACGTATGACTATATTCGGAATACATTCCTACATTACATTGATGAATTGGAGATAGTTCTGTGTCACCCTATGTTATGACTGTTACATGATGAACCGCATCCGGCATAATTCTCCATCACCGATCCAATGCCTACGAGCTTTTCACATATTGTTCTTAGCTTACTTACTTTTCCATTGCTACTGTTACCATCACTACAAAACCCAAAAATATTACTCTGCTACCGTTACCGTTACTTCCATATTACTTTGCTACTAAATACTTTGCTGCAGATACTAAGTTATCCAGGCGTGGTTGAATTGACAACTCAACTGCTAATACTTGAGAATATTCTTTGGATCCCCTTGTGTCGAATCAATAAATTTGGGTTGAATACTCTACCCTCGAAAACTGTTGCGATCCCCTATACTTGTGGGTTATCAACACTATTTTCTGGCGCCGTTGCCGAGGAGCATAGCTCTATTCTTTGAGTCACTTGGGATTTATATCTGCTGGTCACTATGAAGAACTTGAAAGACGAGAAAACAAAATTTTATCCCTCAACTACGAGGGGAAGTAAGGAACTGCCATCTAGCTCTGCACTCGATTCACCTTCTGTTTTGAGTAAGCTTGCGACACCTAAACCTGCTTCTGCTATTAATTCTGATATGTCGCATGTTATTGATGATGCCACTTTTGCTATGCATTAAATGAGTTTTCAATGCATTTATGTGCGTAATTCTAATTTGAACTACATGCACATGCTGTGCATATAAATTGGTTGAAAAATCAAATATGTGTCCTTGGGTGCATGCTTAGGTCCCATGCAAGAAATGGGAATGAATTTCGAACACCAGGGCACCGTTGATTGCTGGCAAAACATTGAGATGCCTCGTTTTTTAAATTCGAGTAAATCCAAAATTCTGTTAACCATTCACGTGACGCCATGTGTCTTGGTTTTAATGGTTGTAGGAGGTGCCGTGCGGACAGCTGCTTGACCTGGACTGAACGGGAGGCGTGCGAGCGCCGTCCGGTGCGCAGGATGACCGAGAGGCGTGAAAGCTGTCCTTGAGTGCGCAGGCTCACCGGGAAGCGTGCGAGCTATACACTGTGCAGGCTCACTGGGAAGCAAGCCCTTTGACTTCCATGGCCGCCCGCCTTGCTCGCATCCTCTCCATTAATGGCGCCCAAGCCGCAGTTTAATTCGCTTTTTAAATATAAAATACTCATCGCAAACGTTTTAGTTAGAACACTCGTATGCAAACCGACAGCTTCCCCAGGAAGCCAAGAGAAAATGTGCTGAGGAGGATTTCTGCAACTCTTGATCGCAAACGTTTTAGATAGAACACCCGTATGCAAAGTGAGAGCAGCGCAGGATTTGTGCATCCCTTCAACGCAAACGGTTGTTTTGCATGACCCGTGTGCAACCACGTACAAACAATTTGGTAAGATTTGTCAATCCTTGTGTCACTGCAATTTGTCAAAATATGAAGCTAAAAATCACTAGCAGTATCTAATTTTTGCAACTAAAATTCAGTAATTAAGCATAGATTTCATTCATAGATTAAGTAGTCGTTCTTAATTTATACAAACAGTTCAACTCGACAGCTGAACGGACCAAACTTTTCCCCAATTGTTGCCAACCACGTACTGAAATAGCTAGTTCAACTATATATACTAGCTAATTTTAAGTACGTTGTACTATTCCACCACATCTATAATCAGATGAACTGAACAAAATAGCCCCTAAATACTACTACTACTGTGGAGGGGCTTTGTACTACTTCAGGCTGCCTCTCCTCGGCCGAGTGCGCTCAGTAAGAGGTGGAGGAGCCTAACGACGAGCCGGGCAACCGCAATGCGGTGCCTGCCGGTAATGCAGCTTCAGCGACGCAAGCCTCGAACGCCCTCTGCCGCTCCAGACGACCCCTCTCGAAGCGGTGGTTCTCCTCGTAGATCTCCTGATTCCACGCCTCTGAGGTGGCTTGTGCCGCGGCCACTGCGGCGGTAAGGCTCTTTGTGTGCTCGACGAGGCGCCTCCTCCTCCCGCAGGAACTCGGTGTAGCGCGCAAGGTCGCTATCGCACGTGCGGGCATCCACCTCCACCTCCCGCCTTCGGGCGGCGGTGGCGGAGCGGGTGATGACCCCGGCGGTCGACGGTAGGCTGGCAGCCACGGCGACCGATGACGGGGTGGCGGCCATGACCACCACCTCCCGCCTTCGGGCCGCGGTGGCGGAGCGGGTGATGGCCACAGTGGGCGGCAGTGGGGTGGCGGCCACGACGGCCATCTCCCGCCTTCGGGCCGCGGCGGCGGAGCGGGCAATGGCCCTGGCTTTCGACGGTGGTGTGGCGGCAACGGCGGCCGGCAACAGCTGCCGACGGGTGTCGGTGTCAAAACCGGCGGATCTCGGGTAGGGGGTCCCGAACTGTGCGTCTAAGGTCGATGGTAACAGGAGACAGGGGACACGATGTTTACCCAGGTTCGGGCCCTCTCTATGGAGGTAATACCCTACTTCCTGCTTGATTGATCTTGATGAATATGAGTATTACAAGAGTTGATCTACCTCAAGATCGTTATGGCTAGAACCCTAAAAGTCTAGCATGTATGACTATGATTATGATTCTTGCCGCTACGGACTAAGCCCTCCGGTTTATATAGACACTGGAGGGGACTAGGGTTGTACAAAGTCGGTTACAGAGAAAGGAATCTTCATATCAGGGCGCCAAGCTTGCCTTCCACACGAAGGAGAGTCCCATATGGACACGGGAGAGAGTCTTCGGTCTTGTATCTTCACAGCCCAGCAGTCCGGCTCACATATCATAGTCCGGACGCCCAAGGACCCCTTAATCTAGGACTCCCTTAGTAGCCCCTGAACCAGGCTTCAATGACGAGGCGTCCGGCGCGCAAATTGTCTTCGGCATTGCAAGGCGGGTTCCTTCTCCGAATACTCCAACACAGTCTTCGGACACAACAAACGTGTCTGGCTCTGCAAAACAAATACCACACACCACCACAGAGAGTATAATATTTCACGAGTCCAATCCGCTGACAACTTTTTTGTAACGTGATATCACGTCATCACCCGGCCACTATTTCGAACCGTTTTTCGGCCTGCTGCTTCGAGATGCAGTCTCACTAGCACGTCTTGTCAAAGCAGAGATCGTGTCCCCTTATTGCGGTATTCTCATAAATACGGGCGTGGGTAACCCAACTGTGCCATCTGCACAACCCTTGGGAACAGGCGAGTTTTAAGGTGAGTGGGGAGGCGCTTGATATTCACTGCCTTTATAAGGAGATAAGGATTCCCTTCTTTCACCCACGCCTTCTCTCTCTGCCCTCCGATTCTCGAGTTCCAGCGCCCAAGTCCTCATCTTTTCCGCCTCAAGGAAGCACTCGACCATGTCCGGATCTAGAGCGCAAGGCAAGTGGATGGCCTCTGCCGTCAAGGGGAAGGACATCACCAAGCTTCGGGAGGCCGGGTACCTGGCAAAACAAATCGCCCACCGGCTTCTGGCCAAGGGGCAGATCGTCCCCACCCCGAAGCCCAACGAGAGGGTGGTGTTCATCCCCACTTCGTTCGCGGGTTAGGGTTTCCTCTCCACCCTTTCGTCCGCGGACTCATGGTCTATTACGGGCTAGATTTCCATGATCTAGCCCCAAACTCCTTCCTCAACATCTCGGCATTCATTGTCATGTGCGAGGCCTTCCTCCGCATTCCACCCCACTTTGGACTGTGGCTCAATATCTTCAACGTGAAGCCGAAGGTGCTTAATGGCCAACACGCAGAGTGCGGAGGTGCCATGGTGAGCAAGATGCCCAATGTCACATGGCCCAAAGTTACTTTTGTGGAGACCGTCAAAGAGTGGCAGAAACTGTGGTTCTATATCACAGAGCCCCGCGACGCCACCTGGGCCGCGGCTCCCGACACTACAAAAAAATACACTTCCGTGATGATACGTGTTTGTCACAGTAGGTCACGTTTTCTGTCATGCATGTACATCCATGACAATTTTATGACAGAATCAAGATAGTCATACCTGTGCTGTCGTAGAAGTGTTCCATGACATTACCAAAATTATCATCACGGAAGTGTCCACTTCCATGACGATAAATCGCGCGTCACAGAAGAGCTTTCGTCAAGGGTGATCGACACGTGGCATCCACCGTAACAGAACGCCGTTAAGCTATCGGGTCTGGTTTTGGATCCGATAACCCGTTAACAGCCCCGACCAATGGGGATTTTCCACGTGTAAAATCATCATTGGCTGGAGGAAACACGTGTCGGCTCACCGTTGGGACAGATGTCATCCATTCATTGGACCCAAAGCACCTAAGATACGTCGACACGTGGCACGGCCCAACAGAGGCCCATTCCTGTGAAAAGGCCGACCCGTTTGACTTGGTCAAAAGGTGGCGGGCTGGCCCACGGCAAGCCTGTTAACGGCTTGTTCGCATATAGCCCATTTACAGCCCGCTAACCCAGGGCCCGTTTACAGCCTATCCGAATTAGGCCAAGTAGCGTCATCTGGGCCGTCCAATATAATTCCAGCCCCTTTTAACTTTCGGCCCATGTATGGCCCATGACGTCTTTCGGCCCATATGAGGCCCTTTGTAACTCTCGGCCCATTAACGGCCCGTGGTAAAACTGGCCCGTAATGAACAGTGTATCACTTTATACCCATTAACGGCACGTGGTGAAACTGGCCCGTAATGAACAGTGTATCACTTCATACCCATTAACGGCCCATTATTCCATTGGGCCGTTTCCAGCCCATGGTATCTTTCGGCCTTCTCAGGGCCCATTTATTCTTGGGCTCATTTCCAGCATTCGGTTACTGACGGCCCGTTACTGTCATTTTCTGCTTCTGGGCCAAATTCAGCCCATTTTTTCAGTCGGCCCATTTGTGGCCCGTTAATATGTTGGGCCGTTTTCATGTCAAAAAAACCCGTTGGGCTGTTTTCATAGAGTTATCAAATACGGCCTATTAACGGCCCGTTATTGTCCACGAATAGTACGGCCCATGATTGGCGAAATGATGATACACCCCGTAGAAGGCCCATGGATCCTACGGCCCGTAAAAGGCCCATGGATTGTATGGCCCGTAGAAGGCCCATGGATCCTACGACCCGTATAGAAGGCCAATGGATCCTACGGCCCGTAGAAGGCCCATGGATCATACGGCCCGCAGGAGGCCTATGGTTACAACAGTCCGTGTGTTGCCATGATTATTTTGGCCTAGTTTCCAAAAATAGGTTATTGTGGCCACTAGAAAAAACACAGAAAAAACTACAGTGACTACAAGCAAACAACTAAACAAGACAATAAGGAAATAAATAAGCAAGCAATTAACGCTAGCCTATTACCGCTATTACACATATTACATCCACTGGGCATCAAAGTTCGCCACCAGTGCAAATATAGGGAACAAAGCAGCATATTGCATACACTGGCCGTCAAAATTGGCCACCAGTGCAAATAAACGCGGCAGCAAAACAAGAGCATAACTGAAACAACTTCAAAAGAGCTCAAGAAACGTTATCCTGGGTATCCACCATGTTGGGAATAAGCTTAGCAAGCTTATTAGCTTTGTCCTGTTTGGTGCTAAAATCCTCCAACGCTTGCTGTTGCACCAGAAAGTATGCATCTGAATGCTCCAGGGACTTCCGCAGTCCTTCCGCTTCTTGTCGTAGCACAGGTGATCGATGTCTTTCAGCTTGTTATTGAGACTCAAGAAACCGAACGAATTCAGACAGTGAGTTTGAATAGCTTGTGCAAGCGGTAGTGGCCAGTAACTCGAACACTAAACCAAGACAGGACTTTGGGGTTGTCTCACTGTCTTCGAGATAGTCTTCCTTAGCTGTTTTATCAGCTTTGTTGGAGACCAACAAGGATGTGTCACTATCCTGAACCTTATCTGCATTACTTCCTTTACCATTGCTTAATAAGGCACTCTTCCCTAATATTCTATCAGCATTCTAAAAGAAGAAACAAGCAGACACATAACAGGTTTAGCATGTACTAGTATATGAGACTCATTTTGGTGAACCAGTTCATTAGTAAGGTGGACAGGATTAAACTACCAAGTCTTCTATTGCCAAGTACTAGTACATAATAAAAGCATCAAACAAACATATATCTATGTCCTCTGGTCACTGCATTGTCTTGCCAAATCAAAATAGAGAACGGTTCAAATCATATCAGTTCAAGACAAAGCATCAGTGAAAGAATACAAAGCGTGGGAAACTACACGGCACAACAAGATTTCAGATGGGTACCACGGGTCTACATGTACAACAACACTATTGGCTCTGTTGTGATGCTAGTAATGTGCATGATATCAGAAGTCAACTGTATACACAATTGAAATTGAAATCAACAGAGCTATTGGTAAGAGCAAGCCTGTTAAAGAAACATGTGTGAACATACCTGCTATGGCATTGGAGTTTCGATTGGATCCTTCAATTTAAAAATAAGTTCTTATGAGTAAATACAGTGATACAAGAGCAAAGCAGTATGCACGATAGCAATCATAGTTAAAAAAAGGCACGCCTAAGCGAGCGCTTAAGCGCGCCTAGGCTCTAGGCGATGGCGAAACGCATTGCGCATAACTATGCTTAATCTGTGCATAACTGCGCATAAGCATGCGCTTTGGTTAGTAAAGCGCAAGGCGGTGGCAAAACGCACAATTAACGCCTAGCAGTTTTTTGAACTATGATAGCAATGGAATCTTAAATTAGAACAGTTGTTCTTCAGGTTTAGGCACTTGTTCTACATGAACAGAGTACAGTAAGACACAAGAATATAGTACTTAAAAATAGAAAATGAGCTCATAGACCTTACCACATTCTTGGTTCGGGACCAGTACAGAACAAGGCGTTCCCAGTCATCGTCTAGTAAATGTGTCTCAGGAGAACGTAAGGGAATTTGATGAGTTTCTTTGCCGGTGAAGTACGTTTTCTTCAGGTAATTCCGATACTGCCACCAAGCATTCTTGAAGATAGCAGAGGTATTAGCACAGGTTACCTCATCCTGAGTTTCCAAATCGGTCCTTCTCTATAGGGAAAAATGGGAAAATTTGTTGTATTATAACCATCATGGAGGTAGGATGTATGGGACAAAGCAAAGTAATTGCCATGAATAACATTACTTACACATAACTCCTGGACAAACACCTGCAACTGGCATTTTCCTTCATCTTCAGTATAATATTTCCAAGATGGGAAGATAAGCACATACGATTTAACAACATCAAATGCGTTAGATGCTAAACTACGACTAGCTGGTTGTGCTTCCTCCACAGGAATAGGTGTACTAACTGGTGGAGTTGGGGTTCGCCGTGGTAGTACTGGCCCTTTGGGCACTGGAGCTGCCTTACTAACTGCTCTTGTTTGGGAGCTCTGTGGTGGAGATGGTGCTGTGTCAACAGGAACTGGGTTACTATCTGCTGGGGTTGGGGTTAGATTGGGTGAAGCTGGTTCTCTGTCCATCGCAGTAGGGGTACAATCCGCGAGAGTTTGGGTTATGTGTGGTAGGGCTGGTTCTCGTGCATGTACAACCGGGGTGCTATCTCCACCAAGAGGTAGCACTATTTTATTTGAAGACCGTGTTTTTAGTCCGCTAGATACTGGCATCACCCGCTCCAATTCAAATGGCTGATAAACAGGAAACATAGTTGAATGTACAGACATTGTATGAGAGACAGATGCAATAGATAGTGTGGAAAAAAGAGGACATGAAATAGTTGACATGTATATTGTTTAACTAAAATGGATAGCATGACATAATTTCACATATATGATGTCTATCTAAACTGGATAGCATAGCATAACATAATTCAAAGATATGACGAATAACTAAAAAAGATCGCATGACATAATTCACCTACATGTTATCTAAGTAATCAGGATCGCATCATTTAATTCACATATGTGATTTATATGCTAAACTAAGGGCATTAGATATGATGTCTGAACTAAGAACATGGTGTTCAATATTGTGTATATGATGTCTAAACTATGCAATGCAAGACACCATATGCATGATATGAGCAGTATAACCGTGCCAAGTTAGAGCAGACACCTCAGTGGGGGAATAGGACTGCTCATCTGTCTCTGAATCCATCTCTGAGGAGCTATCGGGACCCAACAAGAGATCTGCTTCGACAGGTAGCACTGTCTGCTCTGAAGGCCTTGTTTTCACTCCAGATTTTTCAATCTCCCACCAAATGGCTGATTCACAGGAAGAGTAGTTTAATGTACAAACATTGTCGACAAATGGAAATGTAATGAAGAAAAGGATGGGCAAGATATCATTCAAATATATGATGCCTGGTTAAACAGGATGGCATTGCACATTTCACATATATTATGGCTGGCTAAAAGACATGAGACTGCATAATTCCCATATATGATATAGAAACTAAACAGGTGGCATTACAGAACATGTCTAAACTAAGCATATGACATATATGATGTCAAAAGTAGGCACTGCAAGGCAACATATGCATGATATGACTAACATCATCATGCCAAGGTAGATCAAACACCTTGGGGGTAAATAGGAGTGGTCAGCGGCGTCTGAATCCACCTCAGAACAGATATCTTCCTCTGGATTACAATCTAGAGAGGGGTGGGGAGGGTTTGCCATTGAACCCACCATGGAGCGATGTCTGCATGACATTGTATTGCCGCACAAAACTCTTCTCTTTTTCTCTACATGTTCAGCATGACTGTGTACAATATCTGACATGCATACGAAAAAAATATGGTGAGATTATGTAAGGAGAGCATGCAGAAATTTAGAGTGATGGTAACAACCAGTGGATGGATCCAAAAATAATGATAGCAGGTTGATGATTGCTTTAATTTAATAAAAAGCCAGATGATGATTGCTTTACTATTTGTTTCCCACCCAAGATGAACAACATAGGCATACCCTAGGTGAACCAGATATTAGACAGAGATACTATTCATTGCTTCCTCGATATGTGCCCCACAACTAATTTAGAACTCAAGTTTGAACATTAATTTGGACCTGACTTGGAGTCCAAGAGGTGAACATGACGATAAAGTAGCAGGTAATTTTAAACAATGCATAACATAAGCAGAAACAAAAGAGTGCGACCTCTCTTGTGGACCCGTGTACTCCTTAGGTTCATCTGCTGAGTCGATGATGGTGATGCCGTTGCGGTGGGTGCCGGCGGCAGGGAAGGAGATCTGAGGCGGCGAAAGACGGTCAGGAGTCGTGATGTCTGGTTTCGTGGATGTTTCTGTCGATGGAGCAGCCCAGGTGAGGTGGACGACGTCGCGGCAGGAGCAGGACAAACCACATAAAGTTCCCTTAGACACCTACATGTAACTGAAGTAATTCTGTAAGGGCTCATTTTGCTTGCATGATTCTAAAAACGCAGGGATAGGAAAAACACCGGAATAGGATAGGAATGCACATGGTAAACAGAGCATTAGTGAACACAGGATTTCTGTCAACTTGGGTGTTTGGTTTACAGGAATTGGAAGAGCAGAGGAAAGCAAAGAAACATGGCCAAAATAAAGTGAAACCATATGAAAGCATGTACAGTTAGAATGTTATTCTGCCACTAATGCACTTGGTCTTGTTTTCATGCCTAGGATTTTGAAAAGTAGGTCCAGGTGGATGTTTTGCTTCATTCCTTTCAACAAAATGCATGAATAATTGACTAGTAGAGTGCCATTGGAAAATTCCCTATTGCTATGTTTTTCCGTTGAACCAAAATAGCCCTAATGGATCGACATGAATGTATAGTAATAAGTGATGCAACAAGTGTACAACCTCTTTGTCGTAGCCATGTCGACCTCAACATCATTGGGTTGGTCGCTGAAGCAGTTGAGGCAGAGGTGGCTGTCGGAGATGTGGAGGAAGATCTGAGGAATATGTGGACGGCGTCCAGGGCACTGCTCTGTTGTGATGGATCGTTCTGTCGTTGGAGCAGCTCAGGTGAGCCGTAAGACGTCAAGGTTGAAGCAGCACAAGACAGACATCGTCAATCTCAATTGGGATTCTAATAGCATCTCCAATAGATGATGTAAAATAGATGTAAAATTTACATCACCAAAAACCACCTGACTACGACAGATGAGGTAAAAGCTGTTGACTCTGAACTTAACTGTCGAAACTGAAATTTACTGTGGAATCTGAACGTTACTGTCGAAACTGAACGCAATGGTAGCAGAGAGGCACTTGACATGTAGTTTAGGGAGGGCCTGCAGTTCATCTTCAACCTGCACCCCCCTGAGCCCAGCCACCACCGGCCAAACCGCCGGCCCCAGCGCCGCCTCGCCGCCCCGAAACAACTCCCCATCGCCGGTCCACCGCCGCCCCGGCCAGCCCTCTAGGCCCCCCTGCCCCCACCCTGAACCCTAAGATAGATAGTGGGGTACCTCTCCGGCGAGCCCCCGTCCCCGCTGCGGGTGGTTCTTCCTTAACTCCGGCGAGCCCCCCCCCCCACCCACTGAAAATCGACTGACCCAAAAGTCGATTCAGTCGACTGAAGTGTAGCTAAATGGAGCAGAGCAGCAGCACGAGCGAGGGGGAGAGCAGCAGCAGCAGCGACGAGCGAGCGAGAGCCGAGAGCAGCAAGCTGGCGAGCGAGCGATCGAGCGAGAGCCGAGCAGCAGCAGCGCGAGCGACGAGAGCCGGAGCAGCAGCAGCAGATCCGGCTGGTATGGACGCCGCCGCCGAAGGGGCCTCGCACTGGGGGAGAGCCGCCGTGGAGATGTCGCCCGCGGCGCCGGCTTCAAGGTAGCCGCTCCATGGGGGTGCGGGATGGAGCACCGTCGGCGCCGGGAGGTCGAGTTAAGGAGAAGGTGCGATGCGATGAGTGTACAACCTCTTTGGTGGCGCCGAGTAGGCCTCGGCTTCGTCCGAGGAGTCGGTGAGGATGCTGCGGTTCCGGTGGAGCAGGTTAAGGCGGCGCTGTGGGGATGGAGCAGCCGCGATAGACGAGGCGATCGTCGGAGCAGCTCCTTGGAGGTGGAGGACGGGGCGGCTGAACCGGCGGGACGACGAGATGGACGACGGATCCTCATCCGGGGAGGTGGACGAGGGACGTCGAGCTGTTGCGGTGGACGACGTCGTCGGGGAAGAGGCTCCGGCTGGGCAGCGGTGAGGTGGCGGACGGAGGAGGGTGGGGTTTCGCGGCTGGAGCGGAGAGGTTATGGCGGCCTGGGATTTCGAATGGCAAAAAGGAGGCGATGGGAGGGGGTGAACCATGACTTAGGGACGCGCTTGTCCAAAATGTAGGGTGTGTTACAAAAGTACCCCCCACCGATTTGAACTAGCGGCCCTTTCGGCTCAGGGTTAGAAGGGGGATTTCGCGTGTCGGGATTTGGCAGCTGGAGGGAGTTTTCGCGCGCGTTGTAATTTCGGGATAGCAAGGCGCGGGTTGTGAAGGCGCCAGTTTTGGGAGCACGATATCTGAATTTTCGGGATATAACAAGGCGCGGGTTGAATTTTAGGGACAAGCCTAACGTGTAATATTGTACTTGTACGTACCAAATCAATTCGCACTTCCCTCAACCAAAAAGAAAACGAAAAAAATAAAACTATTCACACCACACAAAGAGAGAGTCTTGCCCCGTTTTACTATAAAAATGCTATTCAAAGCTACTCCCTCCTTCCATCTATATAGGGCCTAATGCGTTTTTCGATGCTAACTTTGACCAAATATTAGAGCAATAATATATGACATGCAACTTACACAAAGCACACCGTTAAATTCGTCTGTGAAAGGTTCTTTCAATGATATAATTTTCACATTGTGCATGTCATGTACTATTAATCTTGTCAATAGTCAAAGGCGGTCTTAAAAAACGCATTACGCCCTATATAGATGGAAGGAGGGAGTATGAATCCATGTTATGTCCAATTAAATTTTTTCGCTTGCTGTATAATGCATGTAACCTACTCATACCAACATTTTAGTGCATTCCAAATGTCTATACTACCGCTGCAATTCGAACTGAATTTGAATTCGTTTCTCTATTTCAATAAGAATCTACAATCATGATTGTTGCCAACTTCAACCATCATTCGTGTATTACCTTAATAACACACCACATGATTACTATAGAGATAGATATGAACTATGTGTACTACATGAACTCGAATTCTATTTTTTGAATACACTTGATGTTGATTCCAAATAATAGTACATTTGATGTACTAACTATATATTCATAATCTAAACCATGTTCCATACGTACACCGTGTTTATCACACATAGTATAGTGCCCCGCCCCCTACATTATGACAAGTATTTAGACCTGAGCTGCAAAAGCCACACATTAGCCCAAATTATGATCAATGTTCTATATATTATACGTAGTACTAGCAAGATGCCCATGCGTTCCACAGAACATCAACATGATCAAGGGGAGGCCTAATTTGCAAATATGGAGAGGGGTGTGGGTATCTTTTTTCAAAATTGCCATAGTTTCCTTCCTATCCGTCAGATATAAATCGGACGGCCTATATTGCAGGATGGCAGGCACACCATCATCAACAACTCCGTTTTTTATAAGAGTAGAGATAAAATATATTATATGTAGTATAACATGTTCATAACCACACCATGTGTATCACCGTTATATATATTCACACATGCGTCGGTTTAAAACACTATGATAAATTCTTCAAATATCCGAATTCGCTTTTTATAATGAAGTATGATCTCTATTCGTCTTTTACACCCACACAATCCTCTTATCTTTGTAGCTAGCGCTAACTTTCTCTCGTGCATGCACACGCCCGCATCCCTCTCACCCTCCCTCAGCATTCTCTAGCTCCATCGCGCAAATTCGTCTTTTCACTTTAGGTCGTTCACCCACGGTGTGTGTAGGCCCCCCAGCTCCTTCTTTACGGCACACATCGATCGATATGCCTCTCTAGCCAGGTGTGCCTAGCACAAACACAAGCTTCCCCTCTTCTCTTATCACCGTCCATGCCTCACTCCCACCACTCTTTTCATCGATCTCGTACTCGCACACTCCTTCCCCCTCGATATAGTATGACTCTCGCACCACCTCCTAGATGCATCCCTCTCTCTCTATCCTTCTCCCCGTGCCTCATTTGCTTCTAACACACACATGCATGTATACCGATCGATCTCCCAACATATACCTAGGTCGACTTTAACTATTCCCCCCCATCGATCGACGTACCTCACAAGTTATGTCTCTCCTTTCTCTGACAAAGGACGATTGATCTTCCTATGTAGTTATGTCTGCTTACCACAGCCATATCGTCCCCCCTCATCATTCGTGCATGCCTCCTGACCCGTCTCTCACACGCACGTGCACAGACAGGCAGCCATCCCCTCTCTTATTGATATTGCAGGCGTGCCCTCCGGTTGTCTAGCAAGCCTATCCCACCATTTGTTAGAAGCAACTCCACTACCACCCCCTCCAACACTCTAGCTCTGTCTCTCTCCCAACCTTATTCCTCTCCTACACATATGCATGGATGCCGATCGATCTCCCTTAATACATGAGGTAGATCGATCTCCCTTAATACATGAGGTAGGCCTCTCTCCTCCTCCACACATATACCAGCCATTGTACCTCTATAGTTAATTAGGCCTCCCTCCCCCCCACCACACACCGATAGTCGAGCGCTGTAGGTAGGTATCCATGCCACAGAGACAAACTGCACCTGTCCCCTCTCACGTTCCAGTAGGCCAGCCACTCTATATCTTTGACGTGGGCACACACAAATTCGATGGCACTCTTTATCGATCGCGCGCGCACACACACACACATCATCCCTCTCTTCGATTCTATGGACACCTCAAGCCGATGATACCTCCACTCTCTTCTCGTGGATCGCCCCCTCTATATATATGATATATCCAGGACTCTATTTCACACACATTGCATATGTTACATTTTTTGATTGACCCCCCCCCCCAAAAAAACTCTCACGAACCCACACACTATATCTCTCTACGTTTGTATCTCTCTCACACAACCCCACGTAGGTGGTGTACGTATACAAGAAGAGAATAGGTGCACCGTGCACGTACTCACGCTTCGTGCCCAGCCACACCCGCGCGGGTACACGGTGGAGCTCATTTCTGTACGAAATGGCAGCCCACGTGCTAATTTGAACGCGTGTAGCGGTTGTTTACCTACGGAGGTCGTGTACCACGCGTGCACGAAACAAAGTTCGACTTGATGCGTTGGCGCGTTATTTTTAAATAAAGTTATATCGCTCAATGGCACGTACACAGAATATAAAACGATTTTTATGGAGAAAAAGGTAGTCCGCTCCACTATATACAATGGAGCCTGCCTGCCTGGTTTGTCTCTCTTCAGAGTATCTCACACAAGGCTGCGGTGGCCTCTCTCTCTCTCTCACCGTTGGTCACTGATCCGGCCGCATCCCGTCCGCCGGCGGAAAGGGAGGACGTGCATCGTTTCTCCGTTCGACGGCGCCGAGGCAGCACGTCCCGATCTGCGGTACACGCCGTTCTCTCTGACCAAGCTCCGGCGCGGTAGGGCCTACGCCACCTGCTCGCTGCCGCAGTATGGGCAGATTCCGCCCGCCGCCGCTCACCTAGTTACATCCCGACGACCTCCAGGTATCCCCTCCGGCCTTGCTCCACTGCCCGTCTTCCCACGTCGCTGCATGTGGATCTTCCATAGTTCTTTGCCCAAAACGTAGCTCGTCCGGCGTACTTTCCATATTGCAATCTCGTCCTCACACCGTTTTAGACAAACACAACCGTGTTGTTATCTTCCCTTAGGACAAGGAATATGCTTCTTTTTTGTCGTCGCATGTGTCATCAACTGTTATTGGCCAGTAATTGTTTCCTTTCTACCTCTTTTTTGCAAACAGGGCTATCCATTTCACCTCGTTGCTATTGCGACCTTTTGGTGAACTGCACAAATCACTTTTTTCTTAAGAGTGTTTTGTGCAGTTCTACCAAAATGTCACACGGGCAACGTCTCTACATTTCAGTGCGACTGCACAAAGGGAGATTGGTTTTGCTCTATCCTCCTCATCCAACTCCGAGCCTAATCTTCTCCAACTAGTTAGTCTTAAGAGAGACTGCAAAGGTGACCGGCTTCTATTTGTGTGTTTATTGTTTCATCAGCAGTCCTCTATTATCGTAATCACACTTAATATCTTTGGAACAGGGACGCTCAGCTCTATTTTAGTGGAACTGCACAAAATGATCGGAATGTTGCATGCTCCAGACAGCTACTTTTTTCCCAACATGCCTTGTTGATTTAGACAGAGCTGGGGGGACGTTGCTGCCAATGAAAGCATGGATCAATTTTAATTTAACACCTTCTCACAACTTTGTCTTCAGTTGTGATGTAAATATTAGCTCTGATCTGCTAATAATTGAGATGCATTAGCAAGGAAGTTAGTTTTTTATTGTTTCCGAAAGAGCATCGATGGCAAGACACACGAAACAAAAGCTGAAAGCTCACACCATTGTACAATTTCATGTCGCTGGAAAATTATTTGTATAGTACGTCAATTATGTAAACAAATGCTGGAAGCTTGATAGCATTGCCAGAAGCCTCTTCGGCATCCGGGTCCATGTGCCATGCACAAAATTATACTCCTTCGTTCCTAAATATTTGTCTTTTTACAAATTTCAAATGGGCATATTTTAGAGTGTAGATTCACTCATTTTGCTTCGTATGTGTACTCCCTCCGTTCCTAAATATTTGTCTTTCTAGAGATTTCAACAAGTGACTACATACGGAGCAAAATGAGTGAATCTACACTCTAAAATATGTCTATATACATCCGTATGTAGTAGTCCATTTGAATCTCTAAAAAGACAAATATTTGAGTAGTCACTCGTTGAAATCTCTAGAAAGACAAATACTCCGGAGTATATTTAAGAACCGAGGGGGTAGTGCACAGCCGCATGGGAGACTCAGCCCGGTCGTTGCGCCGCATTAATAGTGAGTAATGAGCAGTCAAATCATAAGCCCCACCTTTCCCACTGTAAGTTGCTCGGAAGAAGCAACCATCAATACGCTCTTCTTTGAATCCGCTCATACTACTCCATCCGTCACTGTTTATAGAGCGCGCTTCAGAAAAAGAAAAAATCTCTGGGACCAAGGCGACTAGCGATCGGCCTGAAAAATAGCATTGGTAGTTATAGCACGGCGTCTATTACTAGAGGAAATAATGCGTACACACATGCATGCAGTGCTTCCACCCCGGGTACACACATGCATGCACTTACTCCACTCCGTAGTACATCGAGAGAAAATTGTGGACTTGATTGCGGTTACCACGCCCTAATTAATTGAGCATTAAACCAAACGCGTCTAAAGTCTCTCTGGTGGTGGAAATGCATTGAGAGAAATGCATCATAATGAAGCGCGCCCTGTAAACTGTGACGGAGGGAGGAGTAGTATGAAGGTGCAAAACCAAGTACGCGTATGGCCAGTCGGTCAACGCACCTCCTCTTGGCATATCACTGACATGTGGGACCGGAGTGTGAGCAAACCGATCTCAATTGACGGCAAAATGGCCAACCCGCCGTTCCTTGAGAGAGACGAGGAGCGAGAACACACAGACGGGCTCGCACGGAGGCCAAGATATATTCGAGCATGGTTGATCGATATCATCATTACATGTTGGGCTGCCGTTTTCCGCCCTTCTCCGGAATAAATGTGTACTTTATCAGAGATTAAAAAAATAAGAGTACAGAGGCTCCACCATGCGGTTCTAGTAGTAGTACTACTCGTACTACTAAACCTTGCGCTTGGCTCTTCGCCTCTTCGTGAAGTCGAACAATGATGGTACTCCGCATGTTCGGTACTACAGTGTATGCCTCTGGCAATCTGACACCGAATGAACTGATGCATGTCCACCGCCTGGGCGAGGGTACGTTGCATTAGTCAAAAGGCGTAAGCGAGCTTCACCTTGTCCTGCAAGCTTCTCCTCGTTCTGCGAGTTGACGGGACACACCAAAAAGTAGTGCTAGTCCATACTCCCTCCTTTCCGGTTAATATGGCTTAATCTTTTTTGCGGGTAAATGAGAGAGCTTTATTCATATATAAGCATTCTTAGGACGATCAGCCAAGACACTGGTCACTAGGAAGCGAGGTACCCCGCAAAAAAAGAAGTAGGAAGCGAGGTGTTTCATCAAGCCAGCTCTCGGCCACATTCAAAGTGCAGCAAGCACGGTTCGCACAAAGATGCGCCGCAAGGTTTGCTGACCTGTTTACATGCTGAATAACAAAAAAAGAGGAAATATTACCGAGCGCTCCTATTTGTAACAGGATATGAGCCAGAATTAAGCGAGAATTGTGGCGAGTGTTCCATGCAATCAACTTCCATTATCACATGCGAGAACCCTCGAAGAGAACCAAATGTGTTGAAGATTGCTTTATCACATTTTAAAAATATAATAAGAGTGCAGACGCTCCTCCATCCGGTTCCTAGTACTAGTATAGTACATACCTCTATAGACTATAGTAGTAGTACTAGTACTAGTAAACTTTGCGCTTGGCTGTTCGCCTCTTCGGGAAGTCGAACAATAATAGTACTAGTATAGTGTATGCTTCTGGCAATCTGACACCGAATTAACTGTTGCACGTCCACCGCCTGAGCGAGGGAGAGCTTGCATTAGTCAAAAGTTTCTCCTTGTCCTGCGAGCCACCGCGCGCAAGCTTCTCCCGTCCTGCAAGCTTCTCCTCGTTCGGCAAGTTGACGGGACACAACAAAGTAATGCTAGTCCATACTGCCTCCTCTCCGGTTAATATGGCTTAATTTCAAACGAGATAAATACACTGTCTGTCACTGTATATTTGTAAAAATACGGTCAGTGGACTTCATAATACGCTCATTGCGCTCAATATATACATTTTCCGGTGTTTATACGGTCACTAGCTCACCCTGGCTGAGTATGTGTGTGCATGCACGTGTAGGTTGAGCACTTGAGCGTGACCGTGTGTGTTCCGTCGTGTGCTCGGACATGCATGCATTAGGGCGTCGCGCGCGTTTTTGCGTCCATGTGTACGTGTGACTGTTGCATACACGTAGGGGGGGTACGTGTAGGGGCCACTAAAGGAGCAGTCAAATCACACAGTAAGTTAGTCGGAAGAAGCAACCATCATTTCACTCTTCAATGACACGTACGCAATATAAAATGGTTGATATGGAGAGAAAAAGAAAACCACTATATATACACTAGCAGGAGCCTAAGCTACAAGCCTGCTTGCTTGGGTTGCTCTCTTCACAAGCATAGAACGACGGTGGCCACACCGCTGGTCACATATCCGGCCTGATCCCGCAGCTGGGGAAGGGAACAATGTTCTGCGTAGACGCGGCCGACATCGGCGAGGGAGAAAATCCACAGTCGGTGCGTCCCAATCGGGGGTCACCACGGTATGGGCCGATGCCGCGTCCCAACCGCCCTTCTAGCTACAGCCCGACGTCCCAGGTAGTCCATCTTCCTTTTGGAGCCGGCTTGCTCCACTGCCGCAGCTCCCCACGTAGCTCCATCTCCATGTCGATCTTTCTCTACTTCTACCGGCTTCTACTTGTGATGAGTTTATGTCTCATGAACTAGTGCCAGTACTATTATTCTAATCACACTTCTTCAATATCTTTGCCATCAGGGATGCTCAGCTCGATTTTAGTGGAACTGCACAAAAGCATCGTATGATCCGAGGGTGCCAGCCGTCTTTCCTTCGACAGGTTCTACCTGGCCAGGAAATTAAATCCTGTTTAGGGTTTAGGGTTTAAGTCGTAGTGACCCCATCAGTAGTTTTTCTTTCGTACACGCTCTCACAACTTTTGTCTTTAGTTGTGAAGTAAATATTGGCTATGATCTGTGAATCATTGAGATGCATCAGCATGCGTGTTAGTTTTCCTTTGTATTTGATGGAATGTTGTAACGGGGCAACCTTGGAGTAGGAATGAAAATGGAGTGGAAAGTTTCCGTTTTTCCGGAGAAAAAATGGAAACGGAGAGAAACCAACGTTTCGTTTCGTTGGATCGCGCCATCGAGCAAAACCAACGTTTAAATCACGTCTGTCGCGTTCGTGTCTCACCCTCCTCCACGGCTCGACCCCACACGGTCGCTCGGCATGCCACTCACCGCAAACCGAGTATACGATAACTTTCCCGCCTGCTTGTCGATGGATCGCGCCATGGAGTACTAGTACTACTGGAAGAGATTGACGAGTTGGGGGAGGACAGCTAGCTGTAGCACGGACTCCCAAGAACTTTTTACATGCATGTTGTGGCCGGCTATTGCGACCTTTGAACGCGGAGCAGTCGCGTGCACCAGGAAGCGGCGCGGGCGACGCTCTCTCGGCCGGCGCGCCGCTTCAATGCCGGCGCCAGTGAGAGGTCGCGTCCGCTCTGGCCGGGCATGAATGCGGCACTGACCGTTTCGGGCGGGAAGCACGCGCGGGTGATGAAGAGGGTTCGGGTTGGTCAGGAGCGGCCGTGGCAGCGGTCCGGACGCCCGCAAACAAGAGATGATGTACGTTAATATTGCCGCGTATATAATTAACAACGTAAATAATGTGCCAGTTGGACAAATATGATTGGAGATGGAGATGGAAATGGAATTTTACGTAAACACGGATATGCATGTCTATGTCTATGTGTGTGTGCGCGACGACTCTCGCGACCTGGAAGCGGGGGCGTGTTTTTGATCGAGTTTTCTTTCTTGGTACGTTAAAAAATTGTCCGCCAGTTTTCGTTTCTTTTTTCCGGGAACGCGCGTATTCTATTTAAAACCACTGCTATGGAGAGATTGTTTTACTCCATTATAGCCTCTTGTTTGATAGAGTTTCTCGCGTCTCGCTCTCTCACCCTCTCCATATCAAAACAAGATGACAGTGTCCACACTATCTCTCTCCTCACCGGTGGTCACAGATCCGGCCGAATCCCGTCCGCTGCGGGAGGTGAGGAGGTGCAGCGTTGACGTTGTCGCCGTCGGCGATGGAGGAAGCCGATGCGCACCGTCCTCTCGGAGCCGGCGCTGGCGCGGACGAAGGTCCTCCGCGCCCTTGTTCGCTGCCGTCGTGTGGGCAGATCCCGCCCGCCCGCCTAAGCGACATCTCGCCCACCTGAGGTATAACTTCTTGTACTGGTCCAGCTCCCCAGGTCGCTGCATGCGGGTTTTCTTCTATGCGACTACTCCCCAGCTCCCCATGTATAGTAGCTAGGGTTCGTCGGCTGGTCCAACATCACCTACTATTATAGAGGAAATGCCACTCGAAAAGTTGTCCTGATTTATGCCTCGGTGGAGGTATACATGTTGTTTCGACAAAAAGTACATGGTGGTTGTGCGGTCATTGTCCATATGCTCCTATTGCTGCTGCTAATCTAATACTATCACTGGTTAAATGAAGAAATGCTTTTTTTCTCGGGTATCCTGGTTTAGTTCCCATCAAGATAATCATGATGCTTCTGTTTGTTGGTGTACTTTTCATAATTCTTATTGACAATTGAGATGTCGTTGTTAATCTTGTAAAACAAAGTAACAACACTATATCCCTTTTTTATATTTTTGGAAACAGCGATGCGTATCTCCATACCCGGGCATGTCTTCCTCAATTTTAGTGGAACTGCACAAAATTGGATGGCCATTGTTGTTCCGCCTCACTGTCCTCTGCCACGTGGTTCTTCCTTCCTCGAGCTTGATTACTGAGAAGAAACAGACCACAGTGAGGATTTGTCGAACTTCATAGGTGCCTCACCCAAACTTGATGCCAAATGGATGATGCATCACCACGATGACCTATCGATGCTCATGGTTGCGCCTCATGGTTGCGTCGGCTGGTGAAGCCGATCGATTTTCAATGAAAAACAAGTTGTCTTCCATCAGTGCTCTTTGCTTGTTACCCACAAAGATGATATCCTTTGTCAGTTCACCTTGGTTGCGTTGGAGACGCAGTCGTCTTTCACGTTGGTGCAATTTTATCACACAATTGGCTATGAACCAAATGTTTCCTCAAAGAAGGATCGACGTTGGTACTAAGAGCATAAGTTTTGTATTGATTTCTAAGCCTTCTCACAACTTTGTCTCCAGCTCCCCTGTAATTTTATTTGTCCAGCTATTAACTTTGATTAAAAAATGGTGTGGACTATAAACCCAGATGGACGTAGTAGCCATCCATTTTTATTTACTCCGCATATTAGATTTGACTGAAGTGAAACTTTGTAAAGTTTGACCAAGTTTAGGCTGAACAAAACAAACCATAATTATTAGAGAGGGCAAACTGTACATACTCTCAAACCTTTCCGATAATTGAAATTAAAATTCTTTATTTGTACACACTCTCACACGTTTCCGATAATTTGGCGCATGTGTGGTTGTTCACTTAAGGGAGGGTAGTGTACCGCACGTGAAGGACGGGAAGTGCGACCAGGACGCGTGGATCGTTAGTTCATCGGAAGTACTCCCTCCGTTCCTAAATATTTTTTACAGTGTAGATTCACTCATTTTGCTCCGTATGTAGTCATTTGTTGAAATCTCTAGAAAGACAAATATTTAGGAACAGAGGGAGTAGTAGTTTTCTTCACTGGTACGTTTAAAGAGTTTCGTTTCGTACTTACACAATTTAAAACGATTGTTATGGAGAGAATAAGAAAACCACTCCACTATATATTAGCCGTATACACGAGTACTATATGGACGCAGCTTCATTGACTTTAGTGCACCTGCCTTTGGGTTTATGACAGGTGGGCCCAAAATGTGGCTGGCCCACCTGTCATACAGCCAAAAGCAGGTGCAGTTAAGGCACCGGAGCTCGGTCCGTACTACAGTATATATAAGCTGGAGCCTCGGCGCTTGTTCTCTAGGGTTTGCACTCTCCACACTCTCGCCGCACTACACACACACACACATATAAATATATATACACGCTGGAGGCTCAACGTTCCTTTGCTAGGGTTTGCTATATTCACAGTCTCTCACCCTCTTCACCAGATCTAAACAAGACTGCATTGTGGCCTCTGTCTCTCTCACCCCCTCACAGTTGGCGAAGGAGGCGTCCGGATCCCGTCGCACCGGGAACGGGAGGAGGTGTAGCATTCACTCTATCGCCTTCGGCGAGGGAGGCAATCCACTGCCGGTTGCGCTTTTCTCTTTCACCCAGCGCCTGTGCGGTAGGGCCACCGACCCCTTCTTCCTTACTGCCGTACGTAGTATGGGCAGATCGGACCTCCCGCCGCACGCCTTGCCACATCCCGACGACCCTAAGGTATAAGTTTCTTTGAAACCGTCATTGGTCTAGCTGCATGCGGATATTTTTCGATTCTGTAGTCGAATCTAGGTCTTGGTTCAAAGAGGAAAGAAGGGTGCGGTGGGGTGGAGCATGAATCTAGGACGCGGTTCAATGAGGAAAGGAGGGAGGGAAAGTAGTATAGACTAGCTATCCAGCCGCTTTGTTGGTCGAAAAGGGAAAAAGGGGGTAACCCAGTACACACATCTGTAAGGAACCGAACTCTTTGTTGAAAAGGGAAAGAAACTGGGGGGTCGGGTAGTTTGTGCAGGACTAGATTTGCTGCCCTCACATAGGAAAAAGTTTCAAAGAGAACAAATATGGGACCAACGCAGATATGCTGCTTGGCTACATACTCTGCATCACCCATTTATACGTGTGGACGCACATGGTGCTGGCATGTCCCATGTCCCATCCACATGATCGTGCAGTGTGTTTTGAGATGTTGTGCTACTTGTATTGGTACTGTTTTAAATAAATGTTGAATTGAAGCTATTGTATTGCTCTCTTTTCCCATTAAGTAGGGAACAAAAATGGTACCAACCCAGACATGATGCTTGTTGCTTTGTTACAACAAACTCTGCATCACCCCCTTTATAAGTAGATGGAAGCACATGGTGTTGTTGCGCCCACTCGCCCCTGGAACTGTTTATGCTTTTTCTTAATCTAATGCTGATGGTAAAATTAAGCAATGCCACTCTCAGAATTAACTACTGAACTATTTTAAGAGAATTTCTCTGTTAATATGAATCAATGCAACCGTTTTAGAAATGCTACTGTCCTATACTTTGTTTTCCATCAAGATAAGGTAGATGCTTCTTTTTGTGGCCGCATGTTTCATCCTCCTTTATTGGCAGTAATTGTTTCCTTTTTTGCCTCTGTTAAATCAGGGATATCTATTCAACTTGTTGCTATAGCAAACTTAAATGTCACACCGGCGACTTTACTTGATTTCAGTGCAACTGCACAAAACGAGATTGGATTTCCTATTCGTGTTGGCAGATTCGTACGTGATCTTGTGTGCGTCATGACAGGTTGGTACTTGCCTTCATCCACATGATCGTGCAGTGTGTTTTGAGATGTTGTGCTACTTGTATTGGTACTGTTTTAAATAAATGTTGAATTGAAGCTATTGTATTGCTGTCTTTTCCCATTAAGTAGTGAACAAAAATGGGACCAACCCAGACATTATGCTTGTTGCTTTGTTACAACAAACTCTGCATCACCCCCTTTATAAGTAGATGGAAGCACATGTTGTTGTTGCGCCCACTCTCCCCTGGAACTGTTTATGCTTTTTGTTAATCTAATGCCGCTGGTAAAATTAAGCAATGCCACTCTCAGAATTAACTACTGAATCTTATTTCAAAACTGCAACACTTGTTAGGGATTGGCGGGATTACCATTTTTGTGGCCGCATGTTTCATCCTCCTTTATTGGCCAGTAATTGATTCCTTTTTTGCCTCTGTTAAAACAGGGATATCTATTCAACTTGTTGCTATTGCGACATTTTGCTTCGCTTAATTTTGGTGGAACTGCACAAAATGAGACCGGATTTCCATATATGTGTTGAGATCTCTTTTAGATCTTCCTCAGGAGTTGTTTCAAATCTTGGTCTTGAAAGGTCAGTACCTACTTTCCTCAGAATTAACTACTGAATCTTAGTTCAAAACTGCAACACTTGTTAGGGATCGGCGGGAGTACCATTTCTGTTAGGGATCGGCCGGAGTACATGTTTAAGAAATGTATTGTTCAGATAATGTCTCTGTTATTATATATCAGTTACAGTGTTTTACAAATGGTACTATCCTGCTTTGTAGTTCTTTCTACATGTTTAACCAAGGTATTGTTAAGATAATGTCTCTGTTAAAATGAATCAGTCGCATTGTTTTAGGAATGATACTTTTCTGCTTTGTCGTTCTTTATACATGTTGAAACAAGGCATTGTTAAGATAATGTCTCAGTTAATATGAATGAATCACACTGATTGAGAATTGCTACTCTCCTGCTTTGTTTCCCATTAAGATAAGGTAGATCAGTAGATGTTTTTCTTCTGGGAGTACAAGTCGTCAACCGTTATTTCTCAGTAATTGTTTCCCTTATACCTATTGGTGCTTACAGGGATATCAAATTAAAAGCTCGGTTTTATTCCGACTTTGATTTTAGTTGAACTGCACAAAAGGAGCCAATGTGTCTAAGGCAAACTCCTGCATTAGTGGGTCCAGTTGGTCTTACCACTTTGCAGAAAGAAGCAGTCACTGTTTGCGCTACATTACACAAGGAATGATCGAGAAGGTTTACAGAGTATTAGTAGACGCTGGTGACATGACTAGTCTGCAGAGAGCATAGGAAACTCTACAACACGTGGAGTGCACTGGGCAAAAAGTGCCCAAACAAGTACAGGAAGCCAGGACAGGACTCCAAATCTGTCAATGTCATTCTAAGCAACAATGATGGGGCATCTGGGTATGGTAATCTGTTTACCGTACTTTCAGTTTGTTTGTCCACCGATTGGTGGGTTGACACTGGGGCCAATATTCATGTGTGTGCTGATGTGTCTTTGTTTTCTGGCAGCATATAAATACGAAATCCACAGGGATGCTCAGCTTGATTTTAGTGGAACTGCACAAAATGTTCAGATGGTTCGTGTCCTCCATAATACTTCATCATGCACAATACATCGAATGGTTCTCTAATCATTCGTCGTCACCTTGAGCCACCGGACTATCAGATGACAAACTGATGACAAACCCTGCCCGTTCCACAATCATAGGCATTACATATTTTGAATGGGAAAAGCTTGTCAAAGTTGACATTAGTTTAATATATTGGAATTGGAAAACCTTGTCAATTTTTGCTCATTGATGTTAGCCAGAAGACATGCATTTGATATTTTTGAGTGGGACGCCCTTTGCTGTGAGCAACGTCGATCGTTTTTTCCTATTCCTGTCTTCAGTTCAGAAGTAAATATTTACTCTGCTGAGATGCATAGTCACATGAATGTTGACTTATGTAAGATATTTTAAGAGTTTGTTCTGAATATTGTCTATGTAATGCCAGGCCTTGTGTTTGATTGCAAAGTTGAGCTTGGAATGTTGTGGCATGCGGCATCACGAGCTGTTCACCGTGCCTCCTGAGAATAATGCTTCGTATTGTTTTGCATGTCGATCTAATGCCAGTGATTTGCTTGTTAGGAAGATCATCCTCTTCTGTTGTTTCCGTGCTTAAGAAGTTCATCGTCTTATGTTTCATTCATAGCCTATACGACAAGTCGGGTAGGTTAGACGTGAAACCATATGATCTTCCGACCAACTCATCATCTTAGGCCGTGATTGGATCGTCGTTTTCCAACCAAAACCGCTTGTAAAACTGACGCTTGTAAATAAAAGCAGATGGTCTCGGGCGAAGCGCTTGGTTGGTCGATTTCGACTAGTAAAATATACACTGGTCTCTCAAATTACACGCGTAACCCGCCGGTTTTACTTACAGACCTCGGGCCCTCGGTTTCATTACGCCTGTATTTTACGCGTTGTTTCCGATGACGAGTAAATTACACTTGTATCTTAATACAGGTGTGAAATAAACCAGAGCTCCCAAGCGCGGCCTTACCGTTTCATGCCGTCTCAGTCTCTCGAAGGTGCTCATAGGTGTCCGATGATCCTGGCTTCCTGAATGAGCAGCGGGCGCTGTATCAGACCATCCGTAGGGCCCGCGAGGCCCTCTCCGTCGTCCTTCGAGTTGTTGCGCTCGCCGTGGCGCCGAGCATTGTTAACATGGTCAATGAACATGAGGATTCAGGAGATGACTTTATTTTGACTGGATGACAGTAGGGACCCACTAGGGCCATAGCCGTACGTACGCAAGTGCCTCCTTATTATGTACAACTATATTTTTTTGCTTCCTCCTGGTTTCCTGACATCACGGTCCCACACCATTGTCAACCTATGTAGTCAATATAAACGAGAGAATTGCACAAGGTGCGGCCGACAGCTGGGACCAAGCAGCTCGAGCAGTATTTGTGTTTTTGAGGCGTGAGCACTGCAGAGTTTTTCTTGGCGATGTTTTCGTTGTTGTTCAGAGGAGAGCAGGGTATTAACTGGGCGGGCTGTGGCCCGTCTAGCCCAGGACAGATATCCAGCCCAGATATTAATTTTTTTCAAGATGAAAATGGCTAGCCCAGCTATACGTTTTTTTGAGGAATACCCAGGCAAGGTCAACTTGTTATTCTCCGCCCCGCTGGGCTGCAAATCTTTCCTAGGAGGGATGCATTAGGCTTAACAGGAAAATGGGCTTTAAAAATAATAAATGGGATGTAATTATAAAAACTGGGCAGTAACTATAAAAAATGCACCAAACACGAAATTAGTTTATAAAATATTATTTATGGATTTTGAAAATCTTAATTTTTAATTGTTGCGCGCGCAATGTTTCGTTAGATTTTTACGTAATACAAATTTATATTTAATCTGACTAGAAATTTCGGGATAAAAATATTTCGGATCCCATCAAAATGTGGGAAATTTTATTGAATTCTGTCTTGAACGGTTGGTTGAAATTATTAATCGTTGTCCTAGCTAGAAAATGGGCTGTACTTTTAACAAACTGTAAATGGGCTGTAGTAAATTCCATTAGAATTCAAAAATGGGTTGTACATTCTTACAAATCGCAAATGGGCTATAAGTTCTCTGCCACACACTTGTGGGCCTACTAAGTTGACGTGTCCCCTAAAAAAAGAAGTTGACGCGTATGCAAGGCTTTGTCAACTTATTATAGTCAACACACGGTTCTAGCAGTAGTGGCCGTTGGATGTCCATCCAACGGATGCCGTGCTTCTTCTTCAATCTCGGATATTCTAGCTTCACCCGCCCAAAAAATGATTCCTCCCCCTGACATCCGGGGCGCACCATTTCGGAAGCCGACCTGTGGGCCTACTAAGTTGACGTGTACCATGGGCTTTGTCAACTTAGTCAATATAAACGATTCTAGCTGCAGTGACCGTACGATGTCCATCCAACAGCCGTAGTGCTTCTTCAACCTCTGGTCTTCTTGCTCCAGCCTCCCAAAGTAGCGCCGGTCGTGCCGCCTACTCCTGCCTCCCGTGGACGGCTGTGCTGCCGCGGAGGCCTCACCGCTCCCTACTACTCCCACCACTGGCCAGGCCATCCCTCCACTCACCCACATCCCTTGTTATTCTGCGGCGACGGCAGCCTCACACCACAGCCGAACCAGTGAACCCTCGTACTCCTCTCCGCGCGGGCTTCCACTGTCGCGTCTTCCCCGGCTCCGTGTCGTCCCCTTCCTAGGCCTCGCCATCGTCCACCGCCCTGGTGCTCTCGGCGCGACGTGGTCAACGTGGTTAAGGAACGGCTTCCATCGGACGTGGACTGTACGTGGAGGGGCTGACAGCTGGGTCCACGGCCGCAGCAAGGAAGTGCCTCCTTATTACGCGCAAAATAATTATTCCTCCACCTGACAGTGGGGACCCACCGGACGGGCCACCGTATTTCGCAAAAAAAGTTCCCCCCTGACTGCTGGGACCCACCAGCTACATCTTCTGATGCAAGGAAGTGCATCCGGGCAAAAAAAACGATTCGCCCCCTGACTGTTGGGACCCACCAGCTATATCTTCGCACGCAAGGAAGTGCCTGACAGTCGGGACCCACCCGGTCGAAGCGTACGTAGCGTTGTCATTCTGGTCGCGAACGTGTACGTACATACTGGTCGATGTAGAGCGCACACGTGTCGTAGTAGAGGCGCACATGTAGCATGTACATGTACGTACAGCGGCCAGTGTGCAAGAGAGAAAATACGGCCACGTACGTACATACGGGCGGGGTCTCGAACGCCTACTCGCGCGTACGTACGGCCAGGGCTAGTGTACAATGGCTGGGTCGGAACGGAGAACGGGACTCCACGGGATACTATTCATCGGGAGGGGTGTGGCGTACCACAAAACGGGACTCCACGGGATACTATTCACCTCCACCGTCGACCCCCTCCAGCCTCCACGGGCTAGTGTTCATCCACCGTCGACCTCCTCCAGCCTCCACCTGCGACTGTTCATCCACGGGCTCCTGTTCATCCAGCCTCCACCGCGCACTACTCCACCGGCTACTATTCAACCAACCCTCTCCACGGGCTCCTGTTCAACCACCCCTCCACGGGCTACTGTTCATCCAGCCCTCCACCGTCTACTGTCCATCCAGCCCTCCACGGGGTGGTCCTGTTCATCCAGCCCTCCACGGGGTCCTGTTCATCCAGCCCCAACCGACTCGATCGATCGGGGTCCTGTTCATCCAGAGCGACACCACGGGGTCCTGTTCATCCACCCCCACCGGGAACTGTTCATCCAACCCCCCCCCCCAGCAACGCGCACTGTTCATCCAGTGGCAGCATCGATCGGCTTCAGTTAGCAGCAGTAGCGAAGGAATCGCTCGATCGGGTTCAGTTAACAGCCATCGATCGCTCGGGTTCAGTAACCCGTAGCCTATAGTGCAATCGCTCGGGTTCAGTTAGAGCCCAACGCCTCGCTCGGGTTCAGTTAGAGCCCAACGCCTCGCACCCACGCGCGTGTGTGTACGAGAGAAACGCGCATCGCTCGGCCCCGACCACCCACCGTAACCGGGAACACCCCGATATTTTCCTAGCCCTCGCTTCTACCACGGTTTTTCCGTCATGGACGGCCCAAAGAATGTCATGCAGCTGCGTCTCCGGCCCGCCTAGGACGAAAAGCCCATTTTCTGTCATGATTTTTTGTCATAGAAGTAGGAGCCCACCACATCTATGATGATACTGGGTTTTGTCACAATTATCGTCATAGAAGTGTCATAAATATGACAGGAAAAAAATTCGTTCGGCCTAAAATGTCACGGATGTGTCTTTTTTTTGTAGTGCGAATTCAAATCCGGAGCCCCAATGCGGCTCACCTCCAGGCTAGAGAAGGGCCTGAATTGGACTTCGTTGGATGAGCTGAAAGCGCTACAAACGCGCATCCAGAGCATGGTGGACAAGAACATCAAGCTCGTCAATGTGATCCAGGTGATGCTAGTTCGCCGGATCCTTCCATGCCAGAGCCGGACTTACCATTTATGGGAGTTCAATCCGGCCGAGCACCAGACCTTGCAACAATTCTTTGGAACTACGCACGAAGATATCTGGAAGGTGCTCTTCAAGGGCAACGAGACGCCGCCAGAGAGCACCGAGGACCGCGGGCACAACCTGGCCCATCCCGCCAGTGCGGTAAGTCTTTCATATTTCAAGGTGTATCCTTTTACTTGCGTGTTCAGGGAAGGTACCTAAGCCTCACCATTTATTTTTCCAGGGCTGGACAAAGAAGGCGGAGCGGATTCGATGTCCGGCTCCGCTGTCCGAGGAACCAGCCATCCCGCTTCTGACGAAGATGCTGGTCCCGGCGCCTTACCAGACGCCGGAGAAGAAGGCCAAGGGGGCCAGAAGTGGCCCCCGCCATAAGGGCGCTTCAGACATGACGTCCGAAGACAATGAGACTCACTCCTCCGCCGAAGATGACGACGAGAAGGAGGAAGAAAGCAACTCCCCCCTGAGGGGGGAAGGAAGAAGAGGGCGGCCTCCTCAAATCTGGAGGCAGAGGCGTCCAAGAGGGGGAAGGGCTCCCTCGCGGATAACTCCGCGTGGGACGTTGAAAGCAGCCCAAAACAGCGCCCCCGAAGCAAGCCCCTGGCCGAATCGTGAGTACTAAAAACCCAAATGCGTCCATATATCCGGCCTCTCTACTTCATAGTCTTAACATGTTGAATTATGCAATTGCAGTCCGGCCCACGACAGCTCCCTGCAATCCTCATCAGGGGGTTCACTGGATTCAAAGGCGATGGCCAGCGAGTTACCGCCGGCGGCTTACTCTCCCAAGGCCAAGGGCGACGCTGAGGTGCTGTCTCGAAGGACCTTCCCAGGCCAGGGAGTGGGTCAGGAGGCCGTCAGGGTAGCGCCAGAGAGTGACCCCTCGGCCGCCGGACACCTGGGGGAGAAAACCCCCTTGGAGACTGGCGATGGGGGCCATATCCAATTCGGCCCCCAGCCGGATACCATCTCGGAGACCTACACGGATCCGGAATCAAGCAAGCAGCCTCCTCCGGAGGGAGGAGGTGCGCCTATTCCGCCGGTGACCTCTGTCCATCCAGAGGCACCGGATAATCTGCTGAAAGTGCTACAAGGCGCTTCTGATAACCCACAAGTATAGGGGATCGCAACAGTTTTCGAGGGTAGAGTATTCAACCCAAATTTATTGATTCGACACAAGGGGAGCCAAAGAATACTCTCAAGTATTAGCAATTGAGTTGTCAATTCAACCACACCTGGATAACTTAATATCTGGAGCAAAGTATTTAGTAGCAAAGTAATATGATAGTAGCGGTAACGGTGGAAAAAGTAACAGTAGCAGTTTTTTAGTGATTGTAACAGTGGCAACGGTGAAGTAACTAAGCAAAGAACAATATGTGAAAAGCTCATAGGCATTGGATCAGTGATGGAGAATTATACCGGATGCGATTATTCATGCAACAGTTATAACATAAGGTGACACAGAACTAGCTCCAATTCGTCAATGTAAGGTGGGCATGTATTCCAAATATAGTCATACGTGCTTATGGAAAAGAACTTGCATCACATCTTTTGTCCTACCCTCCCGTGGCAGCGGGGTCCTATTGGAAACTAAGGGATATTAAGGCCTCCTTTTAATAGAGTACCGGACCAAAGCATTAACACTTAGTGAATACACGAACTCCACAAACTACGGTCATCACCGGTAATGGTCCCGATTATTGTCACTTCGGGGTTAACGGATCATAACACATAATAGGTGACTATAGACTTGCAAGATAGGATCAAGAACTCGCATATATTCATGGAAACATAATAGGTTCAGATCTGAAATCATGGCACTCGGGCCCTAGTGACAAGCATTAAGCGTAGCAAAGTCATAGCAACATCAATCTCCAAACATAGTGGATACTAGGGATCAAACCCTAACAAAACTAACTCGATTACATGATAAATCTCATCCAACCCATCACCGTCCAACAAGCCTACGATGGAATTACTCACGCACGGCGGTTAGCATCATGAATTTGGTGATGCAGGAAGGTTGATGATGATGATGGCGACGGATTCCCCTCTCCGGAGCCCCGAACGGACTCCAGATCAGCCCTCTTGAGAGAGTTTAGGGCTTGGCAGCAGCTCCGTATTGTAAAACGCGATGAATCCTTCTCTCTGATTTTTTTCTCCCCGAACGTGAATATATAGAGTTGGAGTTGAGGTCGGTGGAGCTCCAGGGGGCCTACGAGGCAGGGGGCGCGCCCCCACCCTTGTGCACAGGGTGTGGGCCCCCTGGCCTTGGTTCTTTCGCTAGTATTTTTTATTAATTCCAAAAATATTCTTCGTTGATTTTCAGGTCATTCCGAGAACTTTTATTTCTGCACAAAAATAACACCATGGCAATTCTGCTGAAAACAGCGTCAGTCCGGGTTAGTTCCATTCAAATCATGCAAGTTAGAGTCCAAAACAAGGGCAAAAGTGTTTGGAAAAGTAGATACGACGGAGACATATCAACTCGCCCAAGCTTAAACCTTTGCTTGTCCTCAAGCAATTCAGTTGACAAACTGAAAGTTATAAAGAAAAACTTTTACAAACTCTGTTTGCTCTTGTTATTGTAAATATGTAAAGCCAGCATTCAAGTTTTCAGCAAAGATTATGAACTAACCATATTCACCATAACACTTAGGTCTCATATTTACTCATATCAATGGCATAATCAACTAGCGAGCAATAATAATAAATTTTGGATGACAACACTTTCTCAAAACAATCATAATATGATATAACAAGATGGTATCTCGCTAGCCCTTTCTGAGACCGCAAAACATAAATGCAGAGCACCTCTGAAGATCAAGGACTGACTAAACATTGTAATTCATGGTAAAAGAGATCCAGTCATAGACATACCCAATATGAATTAATAGTAATGGATGTAAATGACAGCGGTGCTCTCCAGCTGGTGCTTTTTAATAAGAGGATGATGACTCAACATAAAAGTAAATAGACAGGCCCTTCGCAGAGGGAAGCAGGGATTTGTAGAGGTGCCAGAGCTCGATTTTGAAATAGAGATGAATAATATTTTGAGCGGCATACTTTCATTGTCAACATAACAACCGAGAGATCTCGATATCTTTCATGCTACACACATTATAGGCGGTTCCCAAACAGAATGGTAAAGTTTATACTCCCCCTCCACCAACAAGCATCAATCCATGGCTTGCCCGAAACAACGGGTGCCTCCAACTAACAATAGTCCCGGGGGAGTTTTGTTTGCAATTACTTTGATTTGATTTTCTTAAAGCATGGGACTGGGCATCCCGGTGACCAGCCATTTTCTCGTGAGTGAGGAGCGGAGTCCACTCCTCTTGAGAATAACCCGCCTAGCATGGAAGATACAGACAGCCCTAGTTGATACATGAGCTATTCGAGCATGCAAAACAGAATTTCATTTGAAGGTTTAGATTTTGGCACATACAAATTTACTTGGAACGGCAGGTAGATGCCGCATATAGGAAGGTATGGTGGACTCACATGGAATAACTTTGGGGTTTATGGAATTGGATGCACAAGCAGTATTCCCGCTTAGTACAAGTGAAGGCTAGAAAAAGACTGGGAAGCGACCAACTAGAGAGCGACAACAGTCATGAACATGCATTAAAATTAATCAACATTGAGTGCAAGCATGAGTAGGATATAATCCACCATGAACATAAATATCGTGAAGGCTATGCTGATTTGTTTCAACTACATGTGTGAACATGTGCCAAGTCGAGTCACTCGAATCGTTCAAAGGAGGATACCACCCTATCATACCACATTACAACCATTTTAATAGCATGTTGACACGCAAGGTAAACCATTATAAGCTCCTAGCTAATTAAGCATGGCATAAGCAACTATAATCTCTAATTGTCATTGCAAACATGTTCATTCATAATAGGCTGAATCAGGAATGATGAACTAATCATATTTAAAAAAACAGGAGAGGTCGAGTTCATACCATCTTCTCTCATCTCAATCAGTCCATCATATATCGTCATTTTTGCCCTTCACTTGCACAACCGAAAGGTGTGGATAATAATAATAGTGCACGTGCATTGGACTAAGCCGGAATCTGCAGGCATCTGACACACGGGAGAAGACAAGATAATATGGGCTCTTTGTTAAATCAACAATAATGCATATAAGAGCCACTTCAACATTTTCATTATGGTCTTCTCCTCTCGACCCCCAAAGAACAAGAAAAGAAATAAAACTATTTACACGGGAAAGCTCCCAACAAGCAAAAGAAGAACATGAAATCTTTTTGGGTTTTCTTTTAATTACTACTACAGGCATGAAAAGTAAACCATCTAAAAGCTAAAAATAATTATTTTTTGTTTTTCTATGGGTTTTTCAAACACACGAGAAGAAAGCGAGAAAAGAAAATAAACTAGCATGGATATTACAGTGAAAAAGTATGAGCACCGACAACTAGAATGAGTATGTGAACATGAATGTAATGTCGGTGAGAAATACGTACTCCCCCAAGCTTAGGCTTTTGGCCTAAGTTGGTCTAGGGCCATGGCTGGCCTGGCGGATATCCAAAGTTGTAGTTGGGGTTGTACTGTGATGCAGCAGCTATTGCCTCATGAGCTGCCACTTGGAGGCGAGCTGTCTCCGTCCTCCTCTTATACTCGTTCGCCTCCTCCCTGGTTATAAATAAATCTCCCTTTTGTCTGAAAGTCAAAGAAAGTAGGAGCAGGGAGAGCAACATGGACAATGCGGCGCCTGTCAAACATTAGTCGGTACTGGAGAGGTTGTTCGTTCCTCTCAATAAACTAATGGCGAACCATAGCCTCATATCCTAGATAAGTGGGAGGCAATTCCATATCGTTTTCATGTATGGGTATCCCAAGAAAATTAGCCACACGGGTTGCATAAATTCCACCAAACAAGTCTCCACTTAAACCATTATTATGCAACCTCCGTGCAACAATGGCCCCCAAGTTATATTGTTTATCTCCTAAAACAGCACTCTTGAGAACACTAAGATCAGGGACACACATGTGACATGCTTCATCCTTACCATTTATGCACCTACCTAAGAAGAGAGCAAAATAATGTATACAAGGAAAATGAATGCTCCCTATGGTAGCTTGTGTTATATCTCTAGATTCCCCCATTGTAATACTAGCAAGAAAATCTTTAAACTCATATTTGCGAGGTTCACTAGCACTACCCCATTGTGGAAGTTTGCAAGCAGTATTAAAATCCTCTAAGTCCATAGTATAAGATTTGCCATAGGTATCAAAATAGGACAGTGTGAGAATTACGTGAAGATGAAAATTTGAACCTTCTCACAAAGGAATCAGTTAGGTGATAATACTGAGAGCACTTATCTAGCATGAAGCCCTCGAGTTCATCATTACGCACATATGCATCAAATTCCTCCTTAATTCCTGCTCGGACCATGAAATCGTCTGACGGCCATTCACAAGGCCGCACTTGAGCTTCTCTTGGTAGTTCATGGTCCAGCTCACGCATTGCGGACCTAGGTCCTTGCTTCCTTGAAGAACCACCTTGGTATATTTTCCTAAACATATTTCTTCTTCTGAAAAATTTCTGAAAATATTAATAACTCAAAATAAAAGTGAACCAAACTCAACAAAATTGATAGCAACTACTCCCACAAGTGCCTAGAGACTATATCATGCATTAGAACTACTTGGGACCATATAAATTTGACATGCAAGCTCAAGAACAGGGTCACCTAGGCAGCCAAAAATTGCAATGAATAAAGCACTAGAACAAAAACTAATTGGACCATTGCAGGAGTCACATAGTGAAGAACAATCCCCCAAAGCAGTTTTGTGAATGGAGCTTTGAGCAAGGAGATCGAAAATGGTAGCAAGATGAGCTAGAAATCGTGCTTGAGCTGGTTGGTGATTTTTTTTGGAGGAAGAAGGAGTGTGTGGTGGCTGGAATAAGTGGAGGGGGCCACCAGGGGCCCACGAGGCAGGGGGGCGCACCTAGGCGGTGGGCACGCCCTGGACCCTCGTGGCCAGGTGCTTGCTCCCCCTGATGTGTTCTTAGTGCCAGATATTCTTAAATATTCTAGCAAAAATCATATTTCATTTTCGGGGTATTTTTTATTACACTGATAATTCAGAAAACAGACAAAAAATACTATTTTTGCTTTATTTAATCTAAATAACAGAAAGTAAAAGGAGGGTACAGAAGGTTGTGCTTTCTAACTTCATCCATCTCATGCTCATCAAAAGGAATCCACTAACAAGGTTGATCAAGTCTTGTTAACAAACTCATTCTGAATCGCATGAAACCGGAGAAATTTTGAATAACACTAGGTTACCTCAATGGGGATATACACATCCCCCACAATAAGAATATCATATTCCTTCTTGACAGTAGGAAGAGGAAATTCAAAACCTCCAATAACAATTGATGGAATTTTTCCAATAGAGTTTATACTGTGGACTTGAGGTTGTTTCCTCGGAAAGTGTACCGTATGCTCATTACCACTAACATGAAAAGTGACATTGCCTTTGTTGCAATCAATAACACCCCCTGCAGTATTCAAAAAGGGTCTACCGAGGATAATTGACATACTATCGTCCTCGGGAATATCGAGAATAACAAAGTCCGTTAAAATAGTAACGTTTGCAACCACAACAGGCACATCCTCACAAATACCGACAGGTATAGCAGTTGATTTATCGGCCATTTGTCAAAGATATTTCGGTAGGTGTCAGCTTATTCAAATCAAGTCTACGATATAAAGAGAGAGGCATAACACTAACACCAGCTCCAAGATCACATAAAGCAGTTCTAACATAGTTTCTTTTAATGGAGCATGGTATAGTTGGTACTCCTGGATCTCCTAGTTTCTTAGGTATTCCACCCTTAAAAGTATAAATAGCAAGTATGGTGGAAATTTCAGCTTCCGGTATCTTTCTTTTATTTGTAACAATATCTTTCATGTACTTAGCATAAGGATTCATTTTAAGCATATCAGTCAAACGCATACGCAAAAAGATAGGTCTAATCATTTCAGCAAAGCGCTCAAAATCCTCATCATCCTTTTTCTTGGATGGTTTGGGAGGAGAAGGCATGGGTTTCTGAACCCATGGTTCTCTTTCTTTACCGTGCTTCCTAGCAACAAAGTCTCTCTTATCATAACATTGATTCTTTGATTGTGGGTTATCAAGATCAACAGCAGGTTCAATCTCTACATCATTGTCATTGCTAGATTGAGCATCAACATGAACATCATCATTAATATTATCACTAGGTTCATGTTCATTACCAGATTGTGTTTCGGCATCAGAAATAGAAATATCATTGGGATTCTCAGGTGTGTCAGCAACAGGTTCACTAGAAGCATGCAAAGTCCTATCTTTTTTCTTTTTCTTCCTTTTAGAAGGACTAGGTGTATCAACATTAGTTCTCTGAGAATCTTGCTCAATTCTCTTAGGGTAGCCTTCAGGATACAAAGGTTCCTGAGTCATTTTACCCCCTCTAGTTGCAACTCTAACAGCCAAGTCATTTTTCTTATTATTTAATTCATTGAGCAAATCATTTTGAGCTTTAAGCACTTGTTCTACTTGAGTGGTAACCATAGAAGCATGTTTACTAATGAGTTTAAGTTCACCTTTAACACTAGCCATATAATCACTCAAGTGTTCAATCATATAGGCATTACGTTTCCATTGTCTACCAACATAAGCATTGAAGTTTTCTTGTTTGACAATAAAATTATCAAACTCATCTAAGCATTGGCTAGCACACTTATAACGAGGAATATCACCTTCATCAAATCTATAGAGAGAATTTACCTTTACTACCTGTGTCGGGTTATCAAGACCATGTATTTCTTCAACAGGCGGCAAATTAAGACCATGTATTTCTTCAATAGGAGGTAAATTCTTAACATCTTCAGCTTTAATACCCTTTTATTTCATAGATTTCTTTGCCTCTTGCATATCTTCAGGACTGTGAAATAGAATACCCCTTTTCTTCGGGGTTGGCTTAGGAGTTGGTTCAGGAAGTGTCCAATTATTTTCATTAGTCAACATATTTTTCAGTAGCAATTTAGCTTGATCAACTGTTCTTTCCTTGAAAACACAACCCGCAGAACTATCCAGGTGGTCTCTGGAAGCATCGGTTAGTCCATTAGAAAAGATATCAAGTATTTCATTTTTCTTGAGAGGATGATCAGGAAAAGCATTAAGTAATTGGAGAAGCCTCCCCCCAAGCTTGTGGGAGACTCTCTTCTTCAATTTGCACAAAATTATATATTTCCCTTAAGGCAGCTTGTTTCTTATGAGCGGGGAAATATTTAGCAGCGAAGTAATAAATCATATCCTGGGGACTACGCACACAACCAGGATCAAGAGAATTAAACCATATCTTAGCATCACCCTTTAATGAGAATGGGAATAATTTAAGGATATAGTAGTAGCGAGTTTTCTCATCATTAGTGAACAGGGTGGCTATATCATTTAATTTAGTAAGATGTGCCACAACAGTTTCAGATTCATAGCCATAGAAAGGATCAGATTCAACAAAAGTAATTATCTCAGTATCAATAGAGAAATGATAATCCTTATCAGTAACACAGATAGGTGAAGTAGCAAAAGCAGGGTCATATTTCATTCTAGCATTCAGAGATTTTTCTTTCAGCTTAGCTAATAATTTCTTAAGATCACTCCTATCATTGCAAGCAAGAAAGTCTCTAGCAGTTTCTTCATCCATAACATAACCCTCAGGCACAACAGGCAATTCATATCTAGGGGAGAATCTTCATCATCACTTTCATCAATGTTATCAGTTTCAATAATTTCATTCTCTCTAGCCCTAGCAAGTTGTTCATCAAGAAATTCACCTAGTGGCACAGTAGTATCAAACATAGAAGTAGTTTCATCATAAGTACCATGAAGCAGAAGTGGCATCATCAATAACATGCGACATGTCAGAATTAATAGTAGAAGCAGGTTTAGGTGTCGCAAGCTTACTCAAAACAGAAGGTGAATCAAGTGCAGAGCTAGATGGCAGTTCCTTACCTCCCCTCGTAGTTGAGGGATACATTTTGGTTTTCTCGTCTTTCAAGTTCCTCAAAGTGATCAGCAGATATAAATCCCAAGTGACTCAAAGAATAGAGCTATGCTCCCCGGCAACGGCGCTAGAAATTATTCTTGATAACCCACAAGTATAGGGGATCACAACAGTTTTCGAGGGTAGAGTATTCAACCCAAATTTATTGATTCGACACAAGGGGAGCCAAAGAATATTCTCAAGTATTATCAATTGAGTTGTCAATTCAACCACACCTGGATAACTTAATATCTGCAGCAAAGTATTTAGTAGCAAAGTAATATGATAGTAGCGGTAACGGTGGCAAAAGTAACAGTAGCAGTTTTGTAGTGATTGTAACAGTGGCAATGGTAAAGTAACTAAGCAAAGAACAATATGTGAAAAGCTCATAGGCATTGGATCGGTGATGGAGAATTATGCCGGATGCGATTATTCATGCAACAGTTATAACATAAGGTGACACGGAACTAGCTCCAATTCATCAATGTAATGTAGGCATGTATTCCGAATATAGTCATACGTGCTTATGGAAAAGAACTTGCATGACATCTTTTGTCCTACCCTCCCGTGGCGGCGGGGTCCTATTGGAAACTAAGGGATATTAAGGCCTCCTTTTAATAGAGTACCGGACCAAAGCATTAACACTTAGTGAATACACGAACTCCTCAAACTAGGTCATCACCGGTAATGGTCCCGATTATTGTCACTTCAGGGTTAACGGATCATAACACATAATAGGTGACTATATACTTGCAAGATAGGATCAAGAACTCACATATATTCATGGAAACATAATAGGTTCAGATCTGAAATCATGGCACTCGGGCCCTAGTGACAAGCATTAAGCGTACCAAAGTCATAGCAACATCAATCTCAGAACATAGTGGATACTAGGGATCAAACCCTAACAAAACTAACTCGATTACATGATAAATCTCATCCAACCCATCACTGTCCAGCAAGCCGACGATGGAATTACTCACGCACGACGGTGAGCATCATGAAATTGGTGATGGAGGAAGGTTGATGATGACAATGGCGACGGATTCCCCTCTCGGAGCCCCGAACGAACTCCAGATCAGCCCTCCCGAGAGAGTTTAGGGCTTGGCGGCGGCTCCGTATCGTAAAACACGATGAATCCTTCTCTCTATTTTTTTCTCCCCGAGCATGAATATATAGAGTTGGAGTTGAGGTCGGTGGAGCTCCAGGGGGCCCACGAGGTAGGGGGCGCGTCCCCACCCTCGTGGACAGGGTGTGGGCCCCCTGGCCTTGATTCTTTCGCCAGTATTTTTTATTAATTCCAAAAATATTCTCCGTTGATTTTCAGGTCATTCCGAGAACTTTTATTTCTGCACAACAATAACACCATGGCAATTCTGCTGAAAACATCGTCAGTCCGGGTTAGTTCCATTCAAATCATGCAAATTAGAGTCCAAAATAAGGGCAAAAGTGTTTGGGAAAGTAGATACGACGGAGACGTATCAGCTTCCATTGGGGAGGAACACAGTATCCTTATGGGTACAGTGGTAGAGAGGGTTCAGTCCGTTAAGAGCGGACTGACCGAAGCCTGCAGCAGCCTGCTGATAGGCTTTGAGGTAAGTGACGCAAAAAAGAAAGTCATAGTATAGACAGTAGACACTGTCCGATGTTCAAAAAGAAAAGCCAGACAGAGGATCAAGTAATTTTCGCAGAAAACTAACTAAATATGTCTTATGTGAATAAGCAGGCATCGTTGCTGGCCGCAACCTCTCATGCTGCAGAGGTCTCCGGACTAAAGCAGAGTCTGGAGCGTGCCGAGGAAGAGCTCGGCCGTGTAAAAAAGCAGCTGGAGGACAAGCAAGGTATGTGATGACCTTGTTGAAGGAAATATGCCCTAGAGGCAATAATGAAGTATTATATATTTCCTTATATCATGATAAACATTTATTATTCATGCTAGAATTGTATTAACCGGAAACATAATACATGTGTGAATACATAGACAAACAGAGTGTCACTAGTATGCCTCTACTTGACTAGCTCGTTAATCAAAGATGGTTATGTTTCCTAGCCATAGACATGAGCTGTCATTTGATTAACGGGATCACCTCATTAGGAGAATGACGTGATTGACATGACCCATTCCGTTAGCTTAGCACTCGATTGTTTAGTATGTTGCTATTGCTTTCTTCATGACTTATACATGTTCCTATGACTATGAGATTATGCAACTCCCGTTTACCGGAGGAACACTTTGTGTGCTACCAAACGTCACAACATAAATGGGTGATTATAAAGGTGCTCTACAGGTGTCTCCAAAGGTACTTGTTGGGTTGGCGTATTTCGAGATTAGGATTTGTCACTCCGATTGTCAGAGAGGTATCTCTGGGCCCACTCAGTAATGCACATCACTATAAGCCTTGCAAGCATTGTGACTAATGAGTTAGTTGCGGGATGATGTATTACGAACGAGTAAAGAGACTTGCCGGTAACGAGATTGAACTAGGTATCGAGATACCGACGATCGAATCTCGGGCAAGTAACATACCGATGACAAAGGGAACAACGTATGTTGTTATGCGGTCTGACCGATAAAGATCTTCGTAGAATATGTGGGAGCCAATATGGGCATCCAGGTCCCGCTATTGTTTATTGACAGGAGAGGTGTCTCGGTCATGTCTACATAGTTCTCGAACCCGTAGGGTCCGCACGCTTAACGTTACGATGACAGTTTTATTGAGTTTTGATGTACCGAAGGAGTTCGGAGTCCCGGATGAGATCGGGGACATGACGAGGAGTCTCGAAATGGCCGAGACGTAAAAATCGATATATTGGACGACTATATTCGGACTTCGCAAAGGTTCCGAGTGATTCGGGTATTTTTCGGAGTACCGGAGAGTTACAGGAATTCGTATTGGGCCTTAATGGGCCATACGGGAAAGGAGAGAAAGGCCTCAAAAGGTGGACGCGCCCCTCCCCATGATCTGGTCCGAATTGGACTAGGGAAGGGGGGCGCCCCCTTCCTTCTTTCTCCTTCTCCCTTCCCTTCTCCTATTCCAACAAGGAAAGGAGGAGTCCTACTCCCGGTGGGAGTAGGACTCCCCCTTCTGGCGCGCCTCTCCTCCCTAGGCCGGCGGCCTCCCCCTTGCTCCTTTATATACGGGGGCAGGGGAGCACCCCATGGACACACTTGATATACGATATTTTAGCCGTGTGCGGTGCCCCCCTCCACCATATTACACCTCGATAATACCGTTGCGGAGCTTAGGCGAAGCCCTGCATCGGTGGAACATCATCATCGTCACCATGCCGTCGTGCTGACGAAACTCTCCCTCAACACTCGGCTGGATCGGAGTTCGAGGGACGTCATCGAGCTGAACGTGTGCTGAACTCGGAGGTGTCGTGCATTCGGTACTTGATCGGTCGGATCGTGAAGACGTACGACTACATCAACCGCGTTGTGATAACGCTTCCGTTGTCGGTCTACGAGGGTACGTGGACAACACTCTCCCCTCTCGTTGCTATGCATCACCATGATCTTGCGTGTGCGTAGGAATTTTTTTGAAATTACTATGTTCCCCAACAGTGGCATCCGAGCCTGGTTTTATGCGTTGATGCTATGCACGAGTAGAACACAAGTGAGTTGTGGGCGATATAAGTGATACTGCTTACCAGCATGTCATACTTTGGTTCAGCGGTATTGTGAGATGAAGCGGCCCGGACTGACATTACGCGTACGCTTACGCGAGACTGTTTTCACCGTTCGGAGCACTCGTTGCTTAAAGGTGACTGGCGGGTGTCTGTCTCTCTCACTTTAGTTGAACCGAGTGTGGCTACGCCCGGTCCTTGCGAAGGTTAAAACAGCACCAACTTGACAAACTATCGTTGTGGTTTTGATGCGTAGGTAAGAACGGTTCTTGCTAAGCCCGTAGCAGCCACGTAAAACTTGCAACAACAAAATAGAGGACGTCTAACTTGTTTTTGCAGGGCATGTTGTGATGTGATATGGTCAAGACATGATGCGATATAATTTGTTGTATGAGATGATCATGTTTTGTAACCGAGTTATCGGCAACTGGCAGGAGCCATATGGTTGTCGCTTTATTGTATGAAATGCAATCTCCATGTAATAGTTTTACTTTATCACTAAGCGGTAGCGATAGTCGTAAAAGCAATAAGTTGGCGAGACGACAACGATACTACGATGGAGATCAAGGTGTCGCGCCGGTGACGATGGTGATCATGACGGTGCTTCGGAGATGGAGATCACGAGCACGGTGCTTCGGAGATGGAGATCACAAGCACAAGATGATGATGGCCATATCATATCACTTATATTGATTGCATGTGATGTTAATCCTTTATGCATCTTATCTTGCTTTGATTGACGGTAGCATCATAAGATGATCTCTCACTAAAATTTCAAGATAAAGTGTTCTCCCTGAGTATGCACCGTTGCGAAAGTTCTTCGTGCTGAGACACCACGTGTTAATCGAGTGTGATAGGCTCTACGTTCAAATACAACGGGTGCAAAACAGTTGCACACGCGGAATACTCAGGTTAAACTTGACGAGCCTAGCATATACAGATATGGCCTCGGAACACAGAGACCGAAAGGTCGAGCGTGAATCATATAGTAGATATGATCAACATAGTGATGTTCACCATTGAAACTACTCCATCTCACGTGTTAATCGGACATGGTTTAGTTGATTTGGATCACATAATCACTTAGATGATTAGAGGGATGTCTATCTAAGTGGGAGTTCTTAAGTAATATGATTAATTGAACTTAAATTTATCATGAACTTAGTCCTGATAGTATTTTGCAAATTATGTTATAGATCAATAGCTCGCGTTGTTGCTTCCCTGTGTTTATTTTTGATATGTTCCTAGAGATAAATTATGTTGAAAGATGTTAGTAGCAAAGATGCGGATTGGATCCGTGATCTGAGGATTATCCTCATTGCTGCATAGAAAAATTATGTCCTTGATGCACCGCTAGGTGACAGACCTATTGCAGGAGCAGATGCAGACGTTATGAACGTTTGGCTAGCTCAATATGATGACTACTTGATAGTTTAGTGCACCATGCTTAACGGCTTAGAATCGGGACTTCAAAGATGTTTTGAACGTCATGGACCATATGAGATGTTCCAGGAGTTGAAGTTAATATTTCAAGAAAATACCCGAGTTGAGAGATATGAAGTCTCCAACAAGTTCTATAGCTAAAAGATGGAGGAGAATCGCTCAACTAGTGAGCATGTGCTCAGATTGTCTGGGTACTACAATCGCTTGAATCAAGTGGGAGTTAATCTTCCAGATAAAATAGTGATTGACAGAATTCTCTAGTCACCATCACCAAGTTAGTAGAACTTCGTGATGAACTATAGTATGTAAATCGACGAAGGTAGAAATCAAGAAAGAGCATCAATTGTTGATGGTTAACAAGACCACTAGTTTCAAGAAAAGGGCAAAGGGATAGAAGGGGAACTTCAAGAAAAATGGCAAGCAAGTTGCTGCTCAAGTGAAGAAGCCTAAGTCTGGTCCTAAGCCTGAGACTAAGTGCTTCTACTGCAAAGGGACTGGTCACTGGAAGCGGAACTACCCCAACTATTTGGTGGATAAGAAGGATGGCAAAGTGAACAAAGGTATATTGGATATACATGTTATTGATGTGTACTATACTAGTGTTTATAGCAACCCCTCGGTATTTGATACTGGTTCAGTTGCTAAGAGTAGTAACTCGAAACGGGAGTTGCAGAATAAACAGAGACTAGTAAAAGGAGAGGTGACGATGTGTGTTGGAAGTAGTTCCAAGATTGATGTGATCATCATCGCACACTCCCTATACTTTCGGGATTAGTGTTGAAACTAGATAAGTGTTATTTGGTGTTTGCGTTGAGCATGAATATGATTTGATCATGTTTATTGCAATACGGTTATTCATTTAAGTTAGAGAACAATTGTTGTTCTGTTTACATGAATAAAAACCTTCTATGGTCATACACACCAACGAAAATGGTTTGTTGGATCTCGATCGTAGTGATACACATAATCATAATATTGAAACCAAAAGATGCAAAGTTAATAATGATAGTGCAACTTATTTGTGGCACTGCCGTTTAGGTCATATTGGTGTAAAGCACATGAAGAAACTCCATACTGATGGGATTTTGGAATCACTTGATTATGAATCACTTGATACTTGTGAACCGTGCCTCATGGGCAAGATGACTAAAACACCGTTCTCCGAAACTATGGAGAGAGCAAAGATTTGATTGGAAGTCATACATACAGATGTATGTGGTCCGATGAATATTGAGGCTCGTGGCGGATATCGTTATTTTCTCACCTTCACAGAAAATTTGAGCAGATATGGGTATCTACTTAATGAAACAAAAGTCTGAAACATTTGAAAAGTTCATATAATTTCAGAGTGAAGTGGAAAATCATCGTAACAAGAAAATAAAGTTTCTACGATCTGATCGTGGAGACAAATATTTGAGTTACGAGTTTGGTCTTCAATTACAACAATGTGGAATAGTTTCACAAATTCGTGCCACCTGGAACACCACAGCATAATGGTGTGTCCGAACGTCATAACCGTACTTTATTGGATATAGTGCAATCTATGATGTCTCTTACCAATTTACCACTATCGTTTTGGGGTTATGCATTAGAGACAGCTACATTCACGTTAAATAGGGCACCATCAAAATCCGTTGAGACGACGCCTTATGAACTGTGGTTTGGCAAGAAACCAAAGTTGTCGTTTCTTAAAGTTTGGGGTTGCGATGCTTATGTGAAAAAGTTTCATCCTGATAAGCTCAAACCCAAATCGGAGAAATGTGTCTTCATAGGATACCCAAAGGAGACAGTTGGGTACACCTTCTATCACAGATCCGAAGGCAAGACATTCGTTGCTAGGAATGGAACCTTTCTAGAGAAGGAGTTTCTCTCGAAAGATGTGAGTGGGAGGAAAGTAGAACTTGATGAGGTAACTGTACCTGCTCCCTTATTGGAAAGTAGATCATCGTAGAAATCAGTTTCTGCGACACCTACACCAATTAGTGAGGAAGTTAATGATAATGATCATGAAACTTCAGATCAAGTTATTACTGAACCTCGTAGGTCAACTAGATCAAGATCCGCACCAGAGTGGTACGGTAATCCTGTTCTGGCGGTCATGTTACTAGACCATGATGAACCTACGAACTATGAAGAAGCGATGGTGAGCCCAGATTCCGCAAAATGGCTTGAAGCCATGAAATCCGAGATGGGATCCATGTATGAGAACAAAGTATGGACTTTGGTTGACTTGCCCGATGGTCGGCAAGCCATTGAAAATAAATGGATCTTCAAGAAGAAGACTGACGTTGATGGTAATGTTACTGTCTATAAAGCTCGACTTGTTGTGGAAGGTTTTCGACAAGTTCAAGGTATTGACTACGATGAGAGTTTCTCACTCGTATCTATGCTTAAGTCTGTCTGAATCATGTCAGCAATTGCCGCATTTTATGAAATCTGGCAAATGGATAAACAAAACTGCATTCCTTAATGGATTTATTAAAGAAGAGTTGTATATGATGCAACCAGGAGGTTTTGTCAATCCTAAAAGTTCTAACAAAATATGCAAGCTCCAGCCATCCATCTATGGACTCGTGCAAGCATCTCGGAGTTGGAATATACGCTTTGATAAGTTGATCAAAGGATATAGTTTTATACAGACTTGCGGTGAAGCCTGTATTTACAAGAAAGTGAGTGGGAGCACTACAGCATTTCTGATAAGTATATGTGAATGACATATTGCTGATCGAAAATAATGTAGAATTATTCTGCAAAGCATAAAGGAGTTTTTTCAAAGAAAGACCTCGGTGAAGCTGCTTACATATTGAGCATCAAGATCTATAGAGATAGATCAAGACGCTTGATAAGTTTTTTCAATGAGTACATACCTTCACAAGATTTTGAAGTAGTTCAAAATAGAACAGTCAAAGAAAGAGTTCTTGCCTGTGTTACAAGGTGTGAAAGTGAGTAAGACTCAAAGCCCGACCACGGCAGAAGATAGAAAGAGAATGAAAGTCATTCCCTATGCCTTGGCCATAGGTTCTATAAAGTATGCCATGCTGTGTACCAGATCTATTGTATACCCTACACTGATTTTGGCAAGGGAATACAATAGTGATCTAGGAGTAGATCACTGGACAGCGGTCAAAATTATCCTTAGTGGAATAAGGATATGTTTCTCGATTATGGAAGTGACAAAAGGTTCGTCGTAAAGGGTTACGTCGATGCAAGTTTTGACACTAAATCTAGATGACTCTAAGTCTCGGTCTAGATACATATTGAAAGTGGGAGCAATTAGCTAGAGTAGCTCCGTGCAGAGCATTGTAGACATAGAAATTTGCAAAATACTTACGGATCTGAATGTGACAGACCCGTTGACTAAAATTATCTCACAATCAAAACATGATCACACCTTAGTACTCTTTGGGTGTTAATCACATAGCGATGTGAACTAGATTATTGACTCTAGTAAACCCTTTCAGTGTTGGTCACATAGAGATGTGAACTGTGGGTGTTAATCACATGGTGATGTGAATTATTGATGTTAAATCACATGGCGATGTGAACTAGATTATTGACTCTAGTGCAAGTGGGAGACTGAAGGAAATATGCCCTAGAGGCAATAATAAAGTATTATATATTTCCTTATATCATGATAAACGTTTATTATTCATGCTAGAATTGTATTAACCGGAAACATAATACATGTGTGAATACATAGACAAACAGAGTGTCACTAGTATGCCTCTACTTGACTAGCTCGTTAATCAAAGATGGTTATGTTTCCTAGCCATAGACATGAGTTGTCATTTCATTAACTGGATCACCTCATTAGGAGAATGACGTGATTGACATGACCCATTCCGTTAGCTTAGCACTCGATTGTTTAGTATGTTGCTATTGCTTTCTTCATGACTTATACATGTTCCTATGACTATGAGATTATGCAACTCCCGTTTACCGGAGGAACACTTTGTGTGCTACCAAACGTCACAACATAAATGGGTGATTATAAAGGTGCTCTACAGGTGTCTCCAAAGGTACTTGTTGGGTTGGCGTATTTCGATATTAGGATTTGTCACTCCGATTGTCGGAGAGGTATCTCTGGGCCCACTCGGTAATGCACGTCACTATAAGCCTTGCAAGAATTGTGACTAATGAGTTAGTTGCGGGATGATGTATTACGGAACGAGTAAAGAGACTTGCCGGTAACGAGATTGAACTAGGTATCGAGATACCGACGATCGAATCTCGGGCAAGTAACATACCGATGACAAAGGGAACAACGTATGTTGTTATGCGGTCTGACCGATAAAGATCTTCGTAGAATATGTGGGAGCCAATATGGGCATCCAGGTCCCGCTATTGGTTATTGACAGGAGAGGTGTCTCGGTCATGTCTACATAGTTCTCGAACCCGTAGGGTCCGCACGCTTAACGTTACGATGACAGTTTTATTGCGTTTTGATGTACCGAAGGAGTTCGGAGTCCCGGATGAGATCGGGGACATGACGAGGAGTCTCGAAATGGCCGAGACGTAAAAATCGATATATTGGACGACTATATTCGGACTTCGGAAAGGTTCCGAGTGATTCGGGTATTTTTCGGAGTACCGGAGAGTTACGGGAATTCGTATTGGGCCTTAATGGGCCATACGGGAAAGGAGAGAAAGGCCTCAAAAGGTGGCCGCGCCCCTCCCCATGATCTGGTCCGAATTGGACTAGGGAAGGGGGGGGCCCCCTTCCTTCTTTCTCCTTCTCCCTTCCCTTCTCCTATTCCAACAAGGAAAGGAGGAGTCCTACTCCCGGTGGGAGTAGGACTCCCCCTTCTGGCGCGCCTCTCCTCCCTAGGCCGGCGGCCTCCCCCTTGCTCCTTTATATACAGGGGCAGGGGGGCACCCCATGGACACACTTGATATACGATATTTTAGCCGTGTGCGGTGCCCCCCTCCACCATATTACACCTCGATAATACCGTTGCGGAGCTTAGGCAAAGCCCTGCGTCGGTGGAACATCATCATCGTCACCACGCCGTCGTGCTGACGAAACTCTCCCTCAACACTCGGCTGGATCGGAGTTCGAGGGACGTCATCGAGCTAAACGTGTGCTGAACTCGGAGGTGCCGTGCGTTCGGTACTTGATCGGTCGGATCGTGAAGACGTACAACTACATCAACCGCGTTGTGATAACGCTTCCGCTGTCGGTCTACGAGGGTACGTGGACAACACTCTCCCCTCTCGTTGCTATGCATCACCATGATCTTGCGTGTGCGTAGGAATTTTTTTGAAATTACTACGTTCCCCAACACTTGTGTATATCCGGAAAGGATGAATGATTTATGCTAACCATAGTGCCATGATATTTGTAGGAGCGGCTACTGAGGTGGAAACCCTCAAGAAAGCGCTGGCTGAGGCCAAAAAGAAGGCGGCAAAGGAGCAAGCCGCCCGTGAAAAATACGAGGCCAGGGTTTGTGAGGTCCAGCAGGAGCTCCAGGACGCCGTCAAGAAATGCGAGTCCTTGGAGCGCGACATTGCGGATCAAGGAAGCGAACTGGCCAAGGCTAGCCAGAGCGCACAAGAGGCCCGGGTTGAAGCCCAGGGCGCCCTCCAGGAGATCCAGGAGGCCAAGAAAATCGTGGCGGTAAGGCTTTTACTATGCAAAACAAGTATGTGAAGAAGAGGTATCTCTTACTAACACGGATTTGGAGTTCTCCAAGGGTGTTTGCGGATCTGCCACGTAGTGTTTCTGATGCTGCGGAATTCTTCCGAGCCGAAGAGGGGAGCTCAACGGAAAAGTTGTTCCGGTCGCAATACATTGCGCCAGAACATCCGGTGCCCTTTAGCGATCAGCTAAAACATCTGGTCGAACTGCATAGGGTGCCCGAACTGGCCATGAAGGATTTAATAATCCGGCTGTGGCTTGCCGAAGCTATACCCAGCAGCTACTTCGGGCTCGTGAAGCGGCTGGTCAGTGCCTGCCCCCGGCTTGACGCCATCAAGCGGTCGGTCTGTATCGAAGGTGCGCGGATGGCCTTCGCTCGTGTCAAGGTGCAGTGGGCAAAGATGAATGCCGTCAAGCTCGTGACCAAGGGACCACCCGAGGGCAAGGAGCACCGCACGCCTGAGCGATATTTTAGCGATGTCCCGGAGGGATCCCGCATTGTAACGGAGCAATGTGCGAAAGATGTAATCATTGAATGAATACATTTATGTTATCTCGCCCTGTATTATGAAACAAAGTTGATTGTGTGATATAATGTTTGTTACTATTAAAATTTTACCTCCTGTGCGGCCGTGTTTATGAAATCTGAGAGTTGGCCAGTCGTCGGCTTCAGCCCCCATGTAGGTAGTACGGGAGTGTTCGGGATGGAATCTAAACACTCTTGATCCAATTGTTTGGTCCTTGAAGGAGGTGTTTAGCGCAACGAACCAGGCAATCGGACTATGTGGCTTTATCACCCTCACTTAGCCATAGGAGTTTGACAGTAAACACCTGATTGGGTAAGAACCGATCCATCGCATAATGCGGAAAAAATCGCTAAAGATTTGAAACCTCCGAAGAGCTGACCGGCTCTCGCCGTATCATGACAGTCAGTTTTCGGCTTTTCTACTGAGGTGCTCATCCGGATGAACCAGGACACAATCGCAGTAGTTCTCCCTTTACTACCCTAGCCGATATAGTGGAGCATAAGGTAGTAAGCACAGGAGCCGGCAACCCAACTATTGACCAAAGACAAGATTCGGAGCCAATGCATATAATTCTAAATTCGGAGTGCCGAACTATACTGCAAAAAGTGTTCGGACTTTGTTGCTGTATTGTGGGGCGTAATGAAGCCCATGGCAGATTAAAGCGTACCAAAGTGTACAGGTGCTATTTGATAAGATTATCAAAAGAAAGAAGAAGGGGTAGTAAGCTAATGCCGCAGAAGTTGGGCCGCAAACTGTTTCCATTATAATTTGATTAATACGTCAAAGTGTATTCGTACAAGTAGTGCAATAAGCAACAGGTTGTTTAATATGCCACAACCAAGGGAGAGCTGCGTGTGGGTCCTGAAAACAGGTAGAGTGATCGTTAAAGAGACCACCTAGAAATTCCCCTATACGTCCGTGCTTCTTGCCATCTTGGTGTATTTATCCTTCAAAATGACTGGTGATTGGGCCGTCAGGGAAGGCCTGTGGAAAAGAAACCTAAAAAGGAGAAAAAAAGAAAAAAAGAAAAAGAAAAGTGAAAGTATGTGTGTCCAGGGGCGGTCGAGCCGTATGATGGATCACAAGCTAGTTATGCCTCCGTCTATGCCCATGGTATTTTGAGTGCGTAGTTATGTACGCGCGGTATGAACGCCGCCGCTTGTTCGGGGCTAGGACGGAGGCTGAATTGCTAGTCGGGCTCTTGACGAGCTGGGTTGTCTTGCTGCAGAGTAGTCCGGACTCGTTTGATAGTGTCCAGGAGCTCGGCCGCCGAATTAAGGTTCTGCTTGAGAAGACCGCTCTGTACTTCTGCTGCTAAAGCAGCGGTGTGCTCCTCAGTACGGAGGGAGCATTCCGTGTTTCCATTTACTGTTATGACGCCGTGTGGTCTGGGCATCTTGAGCTTGAGATAAGCATAGTGTGGCACTGCATTGAATCGAGAAATGCGGTTCGTCCCAGCAGTGAGTGATAGCCGCTGCGGAAGGGGACGATATCGAAGATCAATTCTTCGCTTCGGAAGCTGTCCGGGGATCCGAAGACAACCTCTAGTGTGATTGAGCCCGTACAGCGGGCCTCTACACCTGGTATGACTCCTTTAAAGGTAGTCTTTGTGGGCTTGATCCATGATGGATTAATGCCCATTTTGTGCACTATATCCTGATAGAGCAGGTTGAGGCTGCTGCCACCGTCCATGAGGACTCGCGTCAGGTGGAATCCATCAATTATTGGGTTGAGGACCAGTGCGGCTGAACCGCCATGACGGATACTGGTCGGATGATCCCGACGATCGAAGGTGATCGGGCATGACGACCATGGATTGAATTTTGGGGCGACTGGCTCTATCGCATAGACGTCCCTGAGCGCGCGCTTGCGCTCCCTCTTGGGGATATGTGTAGCATATATCATGTTCCCCGTTTTAACCTGAGCGGGAAATTTCTTCTGCCCCCCTATGTTCGGTGGACGCGGCTCCTCGTCATCGTCCTCGCTTTGCAACCCCTTCTCCTTGTTCTCGGCATTTAACTTGCCGGCCTGTTTAAAAACCCAACAGTCTCTGTTGGTATGATTGGCTGGTTTGTCAGGGGTGCCGTGTATCTGGCATGGGTGATCGAGTATGCGGTCCAAGCTGGATGAGCCCAAATTGTTCCTTTTGAACGGCTTCTTCCGCTGGCCGGACTTGGAGCCACTGAATCCGGCATTGACCGCCGTGTCGTCGGTATTATCACCGTTGTTCCGACGCTTGTAACTGTTGCGTCGGGGCTTGCCGTTGCTATTTCTGGCTTCCACAGTGCCAGGTTCGCTTGCATTGTTATTGCTATAGGCTAGCCAGCTATCTTCGCCCGCGCAAAAGCGGGTCATGAGTGCCGTTAGGGCTGCCGTGGACTTCGGCTTTTCTTGGCCAAGGTGTCGGGCGAGCCATTCGTCCCTTATGCTGTGTTTAAAGGCCGCCAGGGCTTCGGCATCCGGACAGTCGACGATCTGGTTCTTTTTTGTTAAGAACCTAGTCCAGAGTTTCCTGGCTGACTCTCTGGGCTATTGAATTATGTGACTTAAGTCGTCGGCATCCGGAGGTCGAACATATGTACCTTGGAAGTTGTCAAGGAAGGCCTCTTCCAAGTCCTCCTAGCTGCCGATGGAGTTTTTGGGCAGGCTGTTCAACCAGTGCCAGGCTGGTCCTTTGAGTTTTAGTGGGAGATATTTGATGGCATGGAGATCATCGTCGCGGGACATATGAATGTGAAGAAGAAAATCCTCGATCCATACCGCGGGGTCTGTTGTCCCATCATATGATTCGATGTTTACGGGTTTAAACCCTTCTGGGAATTCGTGCTCCATTACCTCGTCAGTGAAGCAAAGGGGGTGTGCGGCGCCTCTATATCGGGCCACGTCGCGACGTAGCTCGGATGGAGTCCGTCTGCGGTTCTTGGCCCGGGCGAGTATGATTGTTGCGTCCGGCTAGGTAGACGTTGTCGCGAGTCGGGGCACGTCCCCGTGATCCATAGATAGATCTGTTCTGACCTGCTCTACTGTCCAAGTTCTGCCGCAAGTCATATGTATGTCCCCGAGCTGTTTTATCTCTGCCTTTACGGTGATGTGGGGCAGGCTGGTGTTCGGCTTGAGTTGCCTCTTTGTCCCGACCACGTGGTGCTCGGTCAGCCGCATTGCGCGATGATGGTACGGGCTCCAGTGCCTCGTCATCGAACTGAGGTAGCAATTTGCACTTTGGGTAACTTTTGGCTGGGCGCTTAAGGCCATATTTCTCGGCTGCCACGACATCATTCCATCTATCGTTGAGCATATCTTGATCAGCTGGTGTTCGGCTTGAAGCTGCTGCTGCTTCTTTTTCAGGCTCCTTGCAGTGGCTATTAGCCGGCGCTTGAAGCGCTCCTGCTCGAGAGGTTCCTCAGGCACGATAAAATCCTCATTGCCAAGGCTCACCTCATCCTCGGAGAGCGGAAGATAATTACTGTCCTCCGAGTCTTCGTGTATGGCCTGTTCATCAGGGCTAACTTGCATGTCTTCCCGTTCATCCTGTTTGGAAGTTGCCTCAATGGGGTCTTCATTGTCTTCCGCATCGTCCGGAGTATTGTTTTCTCCTGTGCCAGTATTGCTGTCTTTTCCACGGCGTGACTTGGAGCGGCGCCGCTGACGTTGGCGCTTTGGTTGTATCTCAGGAGGTTTATCCTCGACTGGGTCTTCCTTGCCGTCGCCGCTATTCTCTTTGGGTGTGTCCACCATGTATACGTCATACGAGGAAGTGGTCGTCCAACGTCCGGTAAACGGCGGGTTTTGGGCCTCCTCTTCTCCGACATCGTCGTCCATACTGTCGATGTCTTCATAGCCGTAATCGAGCATGTTGGTTAGGTCCTTGATAGTGGCTATGAAGTGGGCGGTGGGTGGGAAGCGAAATTCTCCGTCATCAGCCTCCAGTTCGAACCGGATATAATTCGGTTGTGAGTCCCCGCTAAGGAGAAAGTTTTTTAATGAGTTTAGCACGTCGCCTAAAGGCGAGTGCCGGAAGATGTCCGCGGAGCTGAATTTGACGATCGATGCCTAATCAAGCTCGACGTGCACAGACGCACATGGTTCGGAACCTGTAGCCGGAAACGAGTCCGAGGTTCCGATGACACAGATCCCGCTCGAGGTTGGGTCTGTGTGTGGCTCTGACGCCGCTAAGTCTGCGGCTTCCGTGGCGGGGTTGAGCCTCGCATCCTCGGATGGCGCGATCTGCTCCGGATCTAGGGCCAGAGCAGTTACGGGCGCTATCTCCTGGGTATGGTCCGATGACAGATTTAAGTCATGTTCATCGCGGTGACAGGGAGCGTTTGCCGTGCGCGCAAATCCATCGAAGATCAAGTCCCCGCGGATATCAACGAAGTAGTACAAGCTTCCAAATCTAACCTGATAGGCAGGGGCGTAGCTGTCGATCTGCTCTAGATGGCCAAGCGAGTTGGCCCGCAGTGCAAAGCCGCCGAATACGAAGATCTGTCCGGGGAGGAAGACCTCCCCCTGGACAGCATTGTTGTAGATGATTGATGGGGCCATCTAACCTTTTGAAGACGACGCAGCGGAACTCTCAATGAAAGCACCAATGTCGGTGTCAAAACCGGCGGATCCCGGGTAGGGGGTCCCGAACTGTGCGTCTAAGGTCAATGGTAACAGGAGACAGGGGACATGATGTTTACCCAGGTTCGGGCCCTCTCTATGGAGGTAATACCCTACTTCTTGCTTGATTGATCTTGATGAATATGAGTATTACAAGAGTTGTTCTACCTCGAGATCGTTATGACTAAAACCCTAAAAGTCTAGCATGTATGACTATGATTATGATTCTTGCCGCTACAGACTAAGCCCTCCGGTTTATATAGACACCGAAGGGGAATAGGGTTTTACAAAGTCGGTTACAGAGAAAGGAATCGTCATATCAGGGCACCAAGCTTGCCTTCCACGAGAAGGAGAGTCCCAACCGGACCCGGGAGAGAGTCTTTGGTCTTGTATCTTCACAGCCCATCAGTCCAGCCCACATATCATAGTCCGGACGCCCGAGGACCCCTTAATCCAGGACTCCCTCAATGGGCACCGGCGGCGGAGCGTGTGGTGGGTGTTCCGCGCACACCCAACAGGGACGCCACGCGCACTACACTACGCCGGGGACTGCGCCGCTGCCGCGGTGTAGCCTCCCAGCTGGAGCTGTCCTCTAATGACGGCGGAGTGGCTGAGCGATGAGGACAGACCGGTGCCATTTGCGAATGTGGGAGAAGCACACGAGATAAGCTACAGGGATGGAGGGGAAAATGCGACGCAGGACTCGCCGACTGCTACCTCTTGAGCATGCATTGGTTTTTCCCTTGAAGAGGAAAGGGTGATGCAGCAAAGTAGCATAAGTATTTCCCTCAGTTTTTGAGAACCAAGGTATCATTCCAGTAGGAGGCCACACGCAAGTCCCTCATACCTACACAAACAAATAAGAACCTTGCAACCAACGCGATAAAGGGGTTGTCAATCCCTTCACGGCCACTTGCAAAAGTGAGATCTGATAGAGATGATAAGATAATATTTTTGGTATTTTTATGATAAAGACTAAAAGTAAAGATTGCGAAATAAACGAAGATAGAAATAGCTAGTTGACGGAAGATTAATATGATGGAAGATAGACCCCGGGGGCATAGGTTTCACCAGTGGCTTCTCTCAAGATAGCATAAGTATTACAGTGGGTGAACAAATTACTATCGAGCAATTGATAGAAAAGTGCATAATTATTAGAATATCTAGGAATGATCATGTATATAGGCATCACGTCCGCAACAAGTAGACCGACTCCTGCCTGCATCTACTACTATTACTCCACACATCAACCGCTATCCAGCATGCATCTAGAGTATTAAGTTCATGAGAACTGAGTAACACATTAGGCAATATGACATGATGTAGAGGGATAACCTCAAGCAATATGATATAAACCCCTCTTTTTATCCTCGATGGCAACAATACAATACGTGTCGTTTCCCCTACTGTCACTGGGATTGAGCACTGCATGATTGAACCCAAAGCTAAGCACTTCTCCCATTGCAAGAAAGATCAATCTAGTAGGCCAAACCAAACTGATAATTCGAAGAGACTTGCAAAGATAACCAATCATACATAAAAGAATTCAGAGAAGATTCAAATATTGTTCATAGATAATCTTGATCATAAACCCACAATTCATCGGATCTCGACAAACACACCGCAAAAAGAGTTACATCGAATAGAACTCCAAGAATATCGAGGAGAACTTTGTATTGAGATCCAAAGAGAGAGAAGAAGCCATATAGCTAATAACTACGGACCTGAAAGTCTGTGGTAAACTACTCACACATCATCGGAGAGGCTATGGTGTTGATGTAGAAGCCCTCCGTGATCGATTCCCCCTCCGGCGGAGCGCCGGAAAAGGCCCCAATATGGGATCTCACGGGTACAGAAGGTTGCGGCGGTGGAATTAGGTTTTCGTGGTGCTCCTGGATGGTTTCAGGGTACGTAGGTATATATAGGAGGAAGAAGTAGGTCGGTGGGGCCACGAGGGTGGAGGGCGCGCCCATGGGGGTAGGCGCGCCCCCCTGCCTCGTGGCCTCCTTGTTGATTGCTTGACGTCCACTCCAAGTCCTCCGGGTCACGTTTGTTCCAAAAATCACGCTCCCGAAGGTTTCATTCCATTTGGACTCCGTTTGATATTCCTTTTCTGCGAAACACTGAAATAGGCAAAAAAACAGCAATTTGCACTGGGCCTTGGGTTAATAGGTTAGTCCCAAAAATAATATAAAAGTTTATAATAAAGCCCATTAAACATCCAAAACAGAAGGTATAATAGCATGGAGCAATCAAAAATTATAGATACGTTGGAGACGTATCAAGCATCCCCAAGCTTAATTCCTGCTCGTCCTCGAGTAGGTAAATGATAAAAACAGAATTTTTGATGTGGAATGCTACTTAGCATATTCTTCAATGTAATTTTCTTTATTGTGGCATGAATGTTCATATCCGAAAGATTCAAGATAAAATTTTAGTATTGACATAAAAATAATAATACTTCAAGCATACTAACCAAGCAATTATGTCCTGTCAAAATAACATAGCCAAAGAAAGCTCATCCCTACAAAATCATATAGTTTGGCCATGCTTCATTTTTGTCACACAAGAATGATCTCATCTTGCACAACCCCGATGACAAGCCAAGCAATTGTTTCATACTTTAGTAATCTAAAAAAAATCAACTTTCACGCAATACATGAGCGTGAGCCATGGATATAGCACTAGGGGTGGAATAGAGTATAATGATGGGGGTTGTGTGGAGAAGACAAAAAAGGAGAAAGTCTCACATTGACGCGGCTAATCAACGGGCTAGGGAGATGCCCATCAATTGATGTCAATGCAAGGAGTAGGGATTGCCATGCAACGGATGCACTGGAGCTATAAATGTATGAAAGCTCAACAAAAAAACCTAAGTGGGTGTGTATCCAACTTGCTTGCTCACGAAGACCTAGGGAATTTGAGGAAGCCCATTGTTGGAATATACAAGCCAAGTTCTATAATGAAAAATTCCCACTAGTATATGAAAGTGACAAAACAAGAGACTCTCTATCATAAAGATCATGGTGCTACCTTGAAGCACAAGTGTGGAAAAAGGATAGTAGCATTGTCCCTTTTTTATATATTTTTTGGGCATTCTCTTTTTTTTATTTGGCCTTTTTTTGGGACAATGCTCTATTAATAATGATCATCACACCTCTATTTAGTTACAACTCAATGATTACAACTCGATACTAGAACAAAAGTATGACTCTATATGAATGCCTCCAGCGGTGTACCGGGATGGGCAATGAATCAAGAGTGAGATGTATGAAATAATATGCATGGTGGCTTTGCCAAAAATACGATATCAACTACATGATCATGCAAGGCAATATGACAATGATGAAGCGTGTCATAATAAACGGAATGGTGGAAAGTTGCATGGCAATAATCTTGGAATGGCTATGGAAATGCCATAATAGGTAGGTATGGTGGCTGTTTTGAGGAAGATATAAGGAGGTTTATGTGTGATAGAGCATATCGTATTACGGGGTTTGGATGCACCGGCGAAGTTTGCACCAACTCTCAAGGTGAGAAAGGGCAATGCACAGTACCGAAGAGGCTAGCAATGGTGGAAGGTTGAGAGTGCGTATAATCCATGGACTCAACATTAGTCATAAAGAACTCACATAATTATTGCAAAAATCTATATGTCATCAAAAACCAAGAACTACGCGCATGCTCCTAGGGGTATAGATTGGTAGGAAAAGACCATCGCTCGTCCCCGACCGCCACTCATAAGGATGACAATCAAAGAACACCTCATGTTTCAAATTTGTTACACAACGTTTACCATACGTGCATGCTACGGGACTTGCAAACTTCAACACAAGTATTTCTCAAATTCACAACTACTCAACTAGCACAACTTTAATATCACTAACTCCATATCTCAAAACAATCATCAAGTATCAAACTTCTCTTAGTATTCAATGCACTTTAAAGTTTTTATCTTGGATGCCTATCATATTAGGACTAATTTTATAACCAAAGCAAATTACCATGTTGTTCTAAAGGACTCTCAAAATAATATAAGTGAAGCATGAGAGATCAATTATTTCTATAAAATAGAATCACCGCCGTGCTCTAAAAGATATAAGTGAAGCACTAGAGCAAAATTGTTTAACTCAAAAGATATAAGTGAGGCATAAAGAGTATTCTAATAAATACTGATTAATGTGTGTATCTACCAAAAGGTGTGTACAGCAAGGATAATTGTGGTAAACTAAAAAGCAAAGACTCAAATCATACAAGACTCTCCAAGCAAAACACATATCATGTGGTGAATAAAAATATAGCTCCAAGTAAAGTTACCGATGGACGAAGACAAAAGAGTGGATGCCTCCCGGGGCATCCCCAAGCTTAGGCTCTTTGGTGTCCTTGGATTTTACCTTGGTGTGCCTTGGGCATCCCCAAGCATAGGCTCTTGCCACTCCTTGTTCCATAATCCATCAAATCCTTACCCAAAACTTGAAAACTTCACAACACAAAACATAACAGAAAATCTCATGAGCTCCGTTAGCGAAATAAAACAAATAACCACTTTTAAGGTACTTTAATGAACTCATTCTTCATTTATATTGGTGTTAAACCTACTGTATTCCAACTTCTCTATGGTTTATAAACTCCATTACTAGCCATAGATTCATCAAAATAATCAAACAACACACGAAAAACAGAATCTGTCAAAAACAGAACAGTCTGTAGTAATCAGATTTGTTACAAAACTTCTGGACCTTCAAAAATCCTGAAAACTAGGTCAACCTTGAAAATTTGCGTACTGATCTATATCAAAAAGAATTGGTATTTTATCACGTGCTGGTGAGTTTAAACAATTATATTCGTGAGCGCAAAGTTTCTGTCTTTTTCAGCAAGATCAAACAATTATCACCCAAGAAGATCCTATTGGTTCTACTTGGCACAAACACTAATTAAAACACAAAAACAAGTCTAACCAGAGGCTAGATCAAAGATTTATTACTAAACAGAACCAAAAAGCAAAAAACTAAAATAAAATTGGGTTGCCTCCCAACAAGCGCTATCGTTTAACGCCCCTAGCTAGGCATAAAGATAAGGATAGATCTAGGTATTGCCATCTTTGGCAGGCAATTTTTCAATGGAACACTTATAACCCTTAGAAGTTTCCTTCTTTTTATTAATGATTAAACTCCTAGGAAGGAAATCAAGAAAATCATTTGTAGCAAAAGGTTCCTTAATGATAGAGAGAAAGTTGGGGTGAACACTTATGGATTTGAGATCCGCATCTTCCTTACTAGAAGTTTCACCCTTATTTTTAGGAACATACATTAATTTGGCAATTTTAGTAGGAGGTTTTGGAGTATTTTTCGCGGAAGAAAAGGCTGACCCTAAGTTGGTAATAATATCCTCAATTTTATCAATTCTGGTGGAATCTTGATCTATCTTTTCATTAACCATGGGTTCCTTTTCTTTGAAATTTTTAAGAGCAACTCCTACCTTAGATCCATATTGGGTAATTTGGTTGTGGATCTTTTTATCCAAATTTTCAATCAACTCTACGGCGGCAACTTTATTTTCAATAATTTCAAGCCTTTGCATCACATGTTCCAAAGTTAAAATAGTTCCATTAACCAAAAGAGGGGGTGGCCCAAACAAATCTATCATAGCATTATAAGAATAAAAAGTATGGATACCCAAAAAAATCCCTCCGGTAATGGTATCAAGAATATATCTATTCCAAGGAGTGATGCCTACATAAAAATTGCGAAGAAGAACGGAAGTAGATTGCTTCCTAGTAGATCTATTTTGCGCATTGCAAATTCTGTACCAAGCATCTTTTACAATTTCTCCCTCCCTTTTGTTTAAAATTAAGAACTTCATTCTCAGGAGACAAAGGAGTAGATAAAGGACTAGCCATAACGACGAAGCAAGCGAAAAAGAGGTGAACGGAAAAAGAGGGCGAATAAAACGGCAAGGGTGAAGTGGGGCAGAGGAAAACGAGAGGCAAATGGCAAATAATGTAATGCGAGGGATAAGAGTTTGTGATGGGTACTTGGTATGTCTTGACTTGTGCGTAGACTCCTCGGCAACGGTGCCAGAAATCCTTCTTGCTACCTCTTGAGCATGCGTTGGTTTTTCCCTTGAAGAGGAAAGGGTGATGCAGCAAAGTAGCGTAAGTATTTCCCTCAGTTTTTGAGAACCAAGGTATCCTTCTTGCGTTGGTTTTTGAGAAATCCTTCTTGCTACCTCTTGAGCATGCGTTGGTTTTTCCCTTGAAGAGGAAAGGGTGATGCAGCAAACTAGCGTAAGTATTTCCCTCAGTTTTTGAGTACCAAGGTATCAATCCAGTAGGAGGCCACACGCAAGTCCCTCATACCTACACAAACAAATAAGAACCTTGCAAGCAACGCGATAAAGGGGTTGTCAATCCCTTCACGACCACTTGCAAAAGTGAGATCTGATAGAGATGATAAGATAATATTTTTGGTATTTTTATGGTAAAGACTAAAATGAAAGATTGCCAAATAAACGAAGATAGAAATAGCTAGTTGGCGGAAGATTAATATGATGGAAGATAGACCCGGGGGCCATAGATTTCACTAGTGGCTTCTCTCAAGATAGCATAAGTATTACGGTGGGTGAACAAATTACTGTCGAGCAATTGATAGAAAAGTGCATAATTATGAGAATATCTAGGCATGATCATGTATATAGGCATCACGTCCGCAACAAGTAGACCGACTCCTGCCTGCATCTACTACTATTACTCCACACATCGACCGCTATCCAGCATGCATTTAGAGTATTAAGTTCATGAGAACAGAGTAACGCATTAGGTAAGATGACATGATGTAGAGGGATAAACTCAAGCAATATGATATAAACCCCATATTTTTATCCTCGATGGCAACAATACAATACGTGTCATTTCCCCTACTGTCACTGGGATCGAGCACCGCATGATTGAAGCCAAAGCTAAGCACTTCTCCCATTGCAAGAAAGATCAATCTAGTAGGCCAAACCAAACTGATAATTCGAAGAGACTTGCAAAGATAACCAATCATACATAAAAGAATTCAGAGAAGATTCAAATATTGTTCATAGATAATCTTGATCATAAACCCACAATTCATCGGATCTCGACAAACACACCGCAAAAAGAGTTACATCGAATAGAACTCTAAGAAGATCGAGGAGAACTTTGTATTGAGATCCAAAGAGAGAGAAGAAGCCATCTAGCTAATAACTATGGACCCGAAGGTCTGTGGTAAACTACTCACACATCATCGGAGAGGCTATGGTGTTGATGTAGAAGCCCTCCGTGATCGATTCCCCCTCTGGCGGAGCGCCGAAAAAGGCCCCAAGATGGGATCTCATGGGTACAGAAGGTTGCGGCGGTGGAATTAGGTTTTCGTGGTGCTCCTGGATGGTTTCGGGGTACGTAGGTATATATAGGAGGAAGAAGTAGGTCGGTGGAGCCACGAGGGGCCCACAAGGGTGGAGGGCGCGCCCCCCTGCCTCGTGGCCTCCTCGTTGATTTCTTGACGTCCACTCCAACTCCTCTGGATGACGTTTGTTCCAAAAATCACGCTCCCGAAGGTTTCATTCCGTTTGGACTCCATTTAATATTCCTTTCCTGCGAAACACTGAAATAGGCAAAAAAAACAGCAATTTGCACTGGGCCTTGGGTTAATATGTTAGTCCCAAAAATAATATAAAAGTGTATAATAAAGCCCATTAAACATCCAAAACAGAAGGTATAATAGCATGGAGCAATCAAAAATTATAGATACGTTGGAGACGTATCACCGGCCGTGAGGGTTTTTATAGCAGGCCGGTAAGCATTGGGATTTTGGGGGATTTCACCGAGTTCGGCGGGACGCTTGCGCGGGAACCTGTGAGGTTGCGCGGGAACGAGCTCACGGACGATTCATTGGCGCCACCGTTTGGCAAAAATAACGCCCCCGCGCGCTGCGCAAGCTTGCGCTGTAAGCCGTCTGCGGCAGCGGGGTGACAAGATGTGCGAGAGGAGGACGAAAGGCCACGGACACATACGGTTAATAAAAAAACATTTGCGATTTAATTACCTACTATACCACGTCCTGGTTTATAAGTATGATTAAACTAATAAAATACGAATGCGTGTCGCCAAAGATTATATAGTTGGATTTGTATTTGAACATAGATTCCAATTATATAATTTTTTAAACATGCATTAACATTTTGTTGGTTAAATTTGAGGGAAAAGTATGGCACGGAATATATAGGATACTATAGACTAGACGGAGGTGGTACCACATGGCCGCTCTCTACGCAGCGACGCAACTGTCGGCCGGCTTGTAGGCGACCATTTCCTGCGTGTTCAACTGCAATATGCGTGTGGTTGCTTGCGGTTCAGGTGGCCGTGGTGCGCTCTGCTCGCGTCCCGCCGCGCGCGCTCTACTCTCGCATCCCTCCGGGTGCTCTGCCCTCGTCCCTCCATGCGCGCTGCCAGTGTTTTGGGCTAGCGCACGATCACGCACGTTCGTGTGCAAGCGGTTGCGCCGGGCGCGGCACGACGATGCAGTTACCCGCTGTAAAAACTGCCATGCGGATGCGCCGAGAATCCACGCCGCCCGGGCCCCTTTTATTCCTGCGGCCGTTTACCTTCATCTCTTGTCTCACACGACACAATAAGCACACCCGCGAGGACACATACAAAGAGGACATCCAGCGGTTCCAATGGCGCTCCCAGCGGCCGACGACGACAACGGCGGGCAGTTCACCACGCATCACGTAGTGGACACCCACCTGAGGGGGAAGGCCTCTCGGTGGTGTACACGAACGATTCGGTCTCGGTGGAGAGCTCCAACCAAACTATGGAGGAGTTCCTTGCCGAGGACAAGTACCGAGTGGTCGGCTTCGACCTCGAGTACACCATCGGTCGTGCCGGGCATGATCAGAAGGTTGCCGTCACCCAGTTGTGCGTGCGACATGACGTCCTCGTCTACCACTTCCACCTTGCCATAAGGCCTTGCGAGCGTTTCTCCAGGTTTATCAACAGCTCCGACTACAGTTTTGCTACGGTGGACACCACCAACGATCTAAAAGCGCTCAAGGTTTCGGACTTGAAATGCCAGAATCTTGTCAACATCCAGCACCACTACAAGGTCTGGGGCAGCGACAAAAGCATACTGAACTCCCTGGTTGACCTCGCCTTGGCCATCATCGACCCCTATTACGCAAAGATGAAGCAAGAGAGCAATAAGGAAAAGAACGCCTGGCACAGTGTGTGGCATAAGAGACTGGATGAACAACATGTCAAGTACGAGACCATGGACGCGTACACAAGCTACGAGATGTACATGCGGATTGTTGACATGAGGAACTGTCTTCTTCCTGACCCAGATGAGGGATCGAGCCACATAGCAGTGGCGGGAGCGTCACAAGAAGTAGATGACTAGACAGTCGTTTCTCCTACTTTAGAATGCATGCAATTGTTTATTAAGGTGTGTGTGAATGATTTGTATAGTCACTTATGTAATTGGATGTTTATTTCAGTTATATATATATATATACATGTTATTCTACTATAGACAGAGCAATTCACACGGGTTATTAGCAGAAATCGTTTGTGTTATTATTGGTCTTCGCACACATTTCAGATTATGGACCTGTTTGTCGCGTATCACACACATCTTGTTCAGTTGAACCATTTCCATTGTGTTGCCTAATCACACACAGTTCATCCCAGTGAACCGTATGCTCTATATCGCACACGCCTTCATCAGGCTGCCCATTTCTTTTGTTCTGCCTCGTCGCAAACAGTTCATTGGACTAAACTGTATGCCCTGGATCGCACACGCAACTAAAATCTGAACCGTGTTTGATGGCTCCGCCATCCCAAACATTTTGCACCTTTTTTGACGGTTCTTTTACACCACCGTTTGTGATTATGGCATCGCACACAGTTTCGTCGAAGGGTCTTTGATCGTAGTGTCGCGTTTGGACCATCCTGCAGTAGTGACTCCTTCATTTGCTGCTTCCAAAGCAGCAATGTACTCTGCTTCACACGTAGATCCTGCCACGACGCTCTGCTTGGAACTGCACCAACTTACAGCTCCACCATTCAATATAAATACGTATCCGGTTTGCGACTTTGAGTCATCCGGATCAGTGTCAAAGCTTGCATCGACGTAACCATTTACGACAAGCTCTTTGTCACCTCCATAAACGAGAAACATATCCTTAGTCCTTTTCAGGTATTTCAGGATGTTCTTGACTGCTGTCCAGTGATCCACTCCTGGATTACTTTGGTACCTCCCTGCTAAACATATAGCAAGGCACACATCAGGTCTGGTACACAGCATTGCATACACGATAGAACCTATGGCTGAGGCATAGGGAATGACTTTCATTTTCTCTCTATCTTCTGCAGTGGTCGGGCATTCAGTCTGACTCAACTTCACACCTTGTAACACAGGCAAGAACCCTTTCTTTGACTGATCCATTTTGAACTTCTTCAAAACTTTATCAAGGTATGTGCTTTATGAAAGTCCAATTAAGCATCTTGATCTATCTCTATAGATCTTGATGCCCAATATATAAGCGGCTTCACCGAGGTCTTTCATTGAAAAATTCTTATTCAAGTATCCTTTTATGCTATCCAGAAATTATGTATTATTTCCAATCAACAATATGCCATCTACATATAATATTAGAAATGCTACAGAGCTCCCACTCACTTTCTTGTAAATACAGGCTTCTCCAAAAGTCTGCATAAAACCATATGCTTTGATCACCTTATCAAAGCGTATATTCCAACTCTGAGAGGCTTCCACCCGTCCATAAATGGATCGCTGGAGCTTTCTCACTTTGTTAGCACCTTTAGGATCGACAAAACCTTCTGGTTGCATCATATACAACTCTTCTTTAAGATATCCATTAAGGAATGCAGTTTTGCCATCCATTTGCGAAATTTCATAATCATAAAATGAGGCAATTGCTAACATGATTCGGACAGACTTAAGCAGCGCCACGGGTGAGAAGGTCTCATCGTAGTCAACCCCTTGAACTTATGAAAAACCTTTCGCAACAAGTCGAGCTTTGTAGACAGTAACATTACCATCAGCGTCAGTCTTCTTCTTGAAGATCCATTTATTCTCTATGGCTTGCCAATCATCGGGCAAGTCAACCAAAGTCCACCCTTTGTTCTCATACATGGATCCCATCTCAGATTTCATGGCCTCAAGCCATGTTGCGGAATCTAGGCTCGTCATCGCTTCCTCATAGTTCATAGGTTCGTCGTGGTCTAGTAACATGACTTCCAGAACAGGATTACCATACCACTCTGGTGCGTACAATACTCTGGTTGACCTACGAGGTTCGGCAGTAACTTGATCTGAAGTTTCATGATCATTATCATTAACTTCCTCAGTAATTGATGTAGGCATCACTGAACTGATTTCTGCGATGAACCATTTTCCAATTCAAGAGAAGGTACAACTACCTCATCAAGTTCTACTTTCCTCCCACTCACTTCTTTCGAGAGAAACTCCTTCTCTAGAAAGGATCCATTTTTAGCAACAAATGTCTTGCCTTCGGATCTGTGATAGAAGGTGTACCCAACAGTCTCCTTTGGGTATCCTATGAAGACGCACTTCTCCTATTTGGGTTCGATCTTATCAGGTTGAAGCTTTTTCACATAAGCATCGCAGCCCCAAACTTTAATAAACGATAGCTTAGGTTTCTTGCCAAACCACAGTTCATATGGTGTCGTCTCAACGGATTTAGATGGTGCCCTATTTAACGTGAATGCAGCCGTCTCTAAAGCATAACCCCAAAATGATAGTGGTAAATCGGTAAGAGACATCATAGATCGCACCATATCTAATAAAGTATGGTTACGACATTCGGACACACCATTACGATGTGGTGTTCCAGGTGGCGTGAGTTGCGAAACTATTCCACATTGTTTCAAATGAAGACCAAACTCATAACTCAAATATTCACCTCCACGATCAGATCGTAGAAATTTTATCTTCTTGTTACGATGATTTTCCACTTCACTCTAAAATTATTTGAATGATACCTGCCGTGAGCTTCAACACTCATCGGACCGCATACATCAGTATGTATTATTTCCAATAAGTCAGTGGCTCGCTCCATTGTTCCGGAGAACAGAGTCTTAGTCATCTTGCCCATGAGGCATGGTTCGCAAGTATCAAGTGATTCATAATCAAGTGATTCCAAAAGCCCATCACCATGCGGTTTCTTCATGCGCTTTACACCAATAGGACCTAAACGACAGTTCCACAAATAAGTTGCACTATCATTATTAACTTTGCATCTTTTGGCTTCAATATTATGAATATGTGTATCACTACGATCGAGATTCAAAAAAAATAGACCAGTCATCAAGGGTGCATGACCATAAAAGATATTACTCATATAAATAGAACAACCATTATTCTGTGATTTAAATGAATAACCGTCTCGCATCAAACAAGATCCAGATATAATGTCCATGCTCAACGCTGGCACAAAATAACAATTATTTAGGTCTAAAACTAATCCCGAAGGTAGATGTAGAGGTAGCGTGCCGACGGCGATCGCATCGACCTTGGAACCATTTCCCACACGCATCGTCACCTCGTCCTTAGCCAATATTTGTTTAATCCGTAGCCCCTGTTTCAAGTTGCAAATATGAGCAACAGAACCAGTAGCCAATACCCAGGCGCTACTACGAGCATTAGTAAGGTACACATCAATAACATGTATATCAAATATACCTTTCACTTTGCCATCCTTCTTATCCGCCAAATACTTGGGGCAGTTCCGCTTCCAGTGACCAATCCCTTTGCAGTAGAAGCACTCAGTTTCAGGCTTAGGTCCAGACTTGGGCTTCTTCCCTTGAGCAGCAACTTGCTTGTTGTTCTTCTTGAAGTTCCCCTTCTTCCCTTTGCCCTTTTTCTTGAAACTAGTGGTCTTGTTAACCACCAACACTTGATGCTCCTTCTTGATTTCTACCTCTGCCGCCTTTAGCATCGCGAAGAGCTCGGAATTGTCTTTTCCATCCCTTGCATATTATAGTTCATCACGAAGCCTTTATAGCTTGGTGGAAGTGATTGAAGAACTCTGTCAATGACACTATCATCAAGAAGATGTAGCGACCAGACCTCAAATGGTCTGTGCTGCTGTGCACCAGTGTCATCCCTGGATCAGTAATGCTGACACGCATAGTACAAATGGAGGATTTATAACAGAGTAGCAATCACACACTTATTACATCGAATATCTCCAAAGAGATTAAGTATGAAAAATATGGCTTAAGGCTATCTAAAAACGATAACAGCGGAAGACTTGGAAGATAAGTGAGTCCATCAACTCCAGCGGCATCACTGAGTATAAGACCACGACCTAAGGCACCTTACTCGTCGTCTGAAAAGTCTGCAACATGAAACGTTGCAGCCCGAAAAACGGGTCAGCACATGGAATATGCTGGCAATGTAACACATAGAGAATAATGAACAATAATAATGCTATACTACATGCATATATGGCTGGTGGAAAGCTCTACGGTTAAGTTTTTGCGAAAAGCCAATTTTTCCCTACTTCAAAGGAATAAATTTTATTTAACTATCATGGTGGTAGTGAAACATTGAGATGGTTGACAGCATCTCAATCCCAATTAAAAAGTCATCATTAACCCAACAAAATTAATTAAAAGTAACATGGTGATGAGATTCAAATGATAATCCAGGTACTAGATACTCAAATTGTCCATAACCGGGGACACGGCTAACCATGATTAGTTTGTACACTCTGCAGAGGTTTGCGCACTTTTCCCCACAAGACTCGATTGCCTCCGCTTGATTCTCGCACTGCATGATGTTTGAGAAACGGATGACCGAGACACAGTCTTTCAGGAACAATCACTCTTTACTCCGGGTGGACCGATACACCTACTTTCCCCTACATCTGCTAGCCCACCTCTTCAAGAGATCATGTAACCTACTCAACTATGCTAGAGCCCATAATAGCTTGTGGCTGCACACGGAAGTTTCTAGCATGAATAATCTTATGATCCCTTTGAGCCTGGGTGGCGGTCCTTATACAAACAGACAACACTGGATTCTCCAGGTGCCTCAATCCACCCAGATGTGAGTTTTAGTTGCCACCTTAAGTAAACCATTATTAACAATCTCACATCTGTCATGAATATCTCTCAAACCCAATCCACGTCTACGAGCATAGCATGGCAATATAATAGCAACGTAGAAGTAACTCCCAAGGGTTTGATAAAAGAACAGGTAATAGGTACTACCTCAACTACTTCCCAATTCCCACAATTTAATTAGATCCTAATCATGCAATTGTTTGAGGAATAGATCTAATGCAATAAAACTGGGTATGGAAAGTATGATCAAAGTGTTACTTGCCTTGCTGAAGATCCGCGAAACCTAGCGATTCGAAGTAACAAGCAGCACACTCCGGGTACTCTATCGCAAACAAACAAGCAAACAATAAGTACTCATCAATGCACAGGTAAAACTCGAATGAAAGATCCAACCAGAAAGTTCAACTTAAGAACTCCGGTTTGCAAAAAGAATCAACTCGAACGAAGCAACGAAAGTCAAACGGCGAAAGAAACAAGCTTCGTTTACTAATCTGGATCTAGGTCAAATTTTACAGTAGCAAAAACTTGTTTGAGTAGGTTAAACGGAAAGAGAATTTCGAGACGAAACTCTAGGCGCTTGAATCGCCTGATTCCGATAAACGAGCGAAAAGTTAAACAGAAACGAAGATTCGATCAGAAATCGAGATCTGAGATAATCGCGGAAAAATCCGACGAAAAAGAAAAACGGACGTTCGTTAACAGAGAAAATCCGACGAACGCGTTCGTTAAAACGAACTAGTCGGTGAACGCTCACAAAATAACAAAACCGAAAAAAACCGATCTAGGGTTTTTTTAACAAAACCGGCAAACTGCATCGGAAGATACCTCGTCGGGACGGGGCTCCGGCGGGGTCGGCGGGCTCCGGCGGGGGTCCGGGGAGGGGCGGCGGGGTGCGGCGGGGCGCGGCGCGGCTGCGCGGCGGCGGGCGGCGAGCGAGGCGGCGGCGGCGCGGCGCTGCAGCGGCGGCGGCGGGCGGCGTGCTGCGGGTGCGGGGCGACGGCGGGGTGAGAGGGAGGGGGCGGCAGCGGGGCTATTTATGGAGGGGGGAGGGGTGCTTGGAGGAGGGGCAAAGCGGCGGCGGCGGTGTCCGAGCCGGACACGGCGACGGCGGCGGCGTACGCGCGGAGGAGAACGCGGGGTGGGCCGGCGGCACGGCTGGGCCTCGGCCCGGTCAGGCGCGGCGCGGGGTTTTTTTTTTAAACGTTCCGCCGAAAAAATTCGTAGAAAAATAAATAACAATCCAAAAAAGATAAAACAAATTTTCCCCGTCTAGTTAGAAAATTTAGATTAGGGTGAACATTTTTTTGACACAAAATAAATTTTGAAAACGTGCAATATTTTTTTAATGCAATTAAAATTGCAAATAAAATCCGAATAAATTCCAATAAATGATTTTAACACTTTTCCTCCAATATTTCAATTGTTTTGGAGAAGTCATATTTTCTCCTCTCATTTATTTTTAATGAAATATTTTTCCGGAGAGAAAATAATTAAAACCAAAATCCTCGTTTTATTATTTGATGAAAATCAAAGATGAAAATTCCAGAAAAATCCCCAACTCTCTCCGAGGGTCCTTGAGTTGCTTAGGATTTATCGAGGATTTGTCAAAATGCAATAAAATATGATATGCAATGATGATCTATGTATAACATACCAAATTGAAAATTTGGGATGTTACAGAAGATTAACTCCCAGCTGAGTCAAGTGATTATGGTACCCAGACATTCTGAGTATGTGTTCACTGGTAGAACTATTCTCCTCCATCTTGCAGCTATAGAACTTGTTGGAGACTTCATATCTCTCAAATTGGGCATTTTCTTGAAATATTAACTTCAACTACTGGAACATCTCATATGCTCCATGACGTTCAAAACGTCGTTGAAGTCCCAATTCTAAGCCGTAAAGCATGGCACACTGAACTATCGAGTAGTCATCAGCTTTGCTCTGCCAGACGTTCATAACGTCCGGAGTTGCTCCTGCAGCGGGTCTTGCACCTAGCGGTGCTTCCAGGACGTAATTCTTCTGTGCAGCAATGAGGATAATCCTCAAGTTACGGACCCAGTCCGTGTAGTTGCTACCATCATCTTTCAACTTAGCTTTCTCTAGGAACGCATTAAAATTCAAGGGAACGGTAGCACGGGCCATTGATCTACAACAACATAGATATGCAAAAACTATCAGGTACTAATTTCATGATAAATTAAAGTTTAATTAATCATATTACTTAAGAACTCCAACTTATATAGACACCCCTCTAGTCATCTAAATGATCACGTGATCCATATCAATTAAACCATGTCCGGTCATCACGTGAGATGGAGTAGTTTCCAATGGTGAACATCACTATGTTGATCATATCTTCTATATGATTCACGTTTGACCTTTCGGTCTCAGTGTTCCGAGGCCATATCTGCATATGCTAGGCTCGTCAAGTTTAACCTGAGTATTCTGCACGTGCAAAACTGGCTTGCACCCGTTGTATGTGAACGTAGAGCTTATCACACCCGATCATCACGTGGTGTCTTGGCACGACGAACTGTAGCCATGGTGCATACTCAGGGAGAACACTTGTTCCTTGAAATTTAGTGAGGGATCATCTTATAATTCTACCACCATACTAAGCAAAATAAGATGCATAAAGGATAAACATCACATGCAATCAAAATATGTGACATGATATGGCCATCGTCATCTTGTGCCTTTGATCTCCATCTCCAAAGCACCGTCATGATCTCCATCATCACCGGCTGGACACCTTGATCTCCATCGTAGCGTCGTTGTCGTCTCGCCAACTATTGCTTCCACGACTATCGCTACCGCTTAGTGATAATGTAAATCAATTACATGGCGATTGCATTTCATACAATAAAGCGACAACCATAAGGCTCCTACCAGTTGCCGACAACTATTACAAAACATGATCATCTCATACAACAATTTATATCTTATCACGTCTTGACCATATCACATCACAACATGCTCTGCAAAAACAAGTTAGACATCCTCTACTTTGTTGTGCAAGTTCTATGTGGCTGCTACGGGCTTCTATCAAGAACCGTTCTTACCTACGCATCAAAACCACAACGATTTTTCGTCAGGTGTGTTGTTTTAACCTTCAACAAGGACCGGCCATAGTCAAACTCGATTAAACTAAAGTTGGAGAAACAAACACCCGCCAGCCACCTGTGTGCGAAGCACGTCGGTAGAACCGGTCTCATGAACGTGGTCATGTAATGTTGGTCCGGGCCGCTTCATCCAACAATACCGCCGAATCAAAGTAAGACGTTAGTGGTAAGCAGTATGACTATTATCGCCCACAACACTTTGTGTTCTACTCGTGCATATCATCTACGCATAAACTTGGCTCGGATGCCACTGTTGGGGAACGTAGCATGCAATTTCAAAAAAATTCCTATGCTCACGCAGGATCTATCTCGGAGATGCATAGGAACGAGAGGGGGAGAGTGTGTCCATGTACCCTCATAGACCGAAAGCGGAACTGTTAGTATAAAGCGGTTGATGTAGTCGAACGTCTTCATGATCCAACCGATCTTAGTACCGAACGTACGGCACCTCCGTGTTCAGCACACGTTCAGCTCGATGACGTCCCTCGGACTCTTGATCCAGCAGAGGGTCGAGGGACAGTTCTGTTAGCACGACGGCGTGATGGCGGTGATGGTGATGTGATCCGCGCAGGGCTTCGCCTAAGCACTACGATGCTATGACCGGAGGAGTAAACTATGGAGGGGGGCACCGCACACGGCTAAGAGAATAATTGTTGTGCCTTTGGGGTGCCCCCTACCCTCGTATATAAAGGAGGGGAGGAGGAGGCCGACAGCCAGGAGGAGGCGCGCCAAGGGGGGGAGTCCTACTAGGACTCCACTCCTAGTAGGATTCGCCCCCTTCCTTCCAACAGAGAGGGGAAAAGGGGGAAGGGGGGAGAGGGAGAAGGAAAGGGGGTGGTCGAGCCCCCACCCCTTGTCCAATTTGGATTGGGCAGGGGGGAGGCGCGCGCCACCTCCCGTGGCCTTCCTCCCTCTCTCCACTATAGCCCATAAGGCCCATTAACTTTCCCGGGGGTTCCAATAGCCTCCCGGTACTCCGATAAATCCCCGAACCTCTTCGAAACCATTCCGTTGTCTGTATATAACCTTCATTATATCAATCTTTACCTCTCGACCATTTCGAGACTCCTCGTCATGTCCGTGATCTCATCCGGGACTCCGAACAAACTTCGGTCACCAAAACACATAACTCATAATACAAATCGTCGTCGAACGTTAAGCGTGCGGACCCTACGGGTTCAAGAACTATGTAGACATGACCGAGACACATCTATGGTCAATAACCAATAGCGGATCCTGGATTCTCATATTGTTTGCTACATATTCTATGAAGATCTTTATCGGCCAAACCGCATAACAACATACGTCATTCCCTTTGTCATCGGTATGTTACTGGCACGAGATTCGATCGTCGGTATCATCATATCTAGTTCAATCTTGTTATCGGCGAGTCTCTTTACTCATTCCGTAATGCATCATCCCGCAACTAACTCATTAATCACATTGCTTGCAAGGCTTATAGTGATGTGCATTACCAAGCGGGGCCAGAGATACCTCTTCGATACACGGAGTGACAAATCCTAATCTTGATCTATGCCAACCCAACAAACACCTTCGGAGACACCTGTAGAGCATCTTTAAAATCACCCAGTTATGTTGTGACGTTTGATAGAACAAGGTGTTCCTCTGGTATTCGGGAGTTGCATAATCTCATAGTTAGGAATATGTATAAGTCATGGAGAAAGAAATAGCAATAAAACTAAATGATCATAATGCTAAGCTAACGGATGGGTCTTGTCCATCACATCATTCTCTAATGATGTGACCCCGTTCATCAAATGACAACACATGTATATGGTTTAGGAAACTTAACCATCTTTGATTAACGAGCTAGTCAAGTAGAGGCATACTAGGGACACTCTGTTTTGTCTATGTATTCACACGTGTACTAAGTTTTGGTTAATACAGTTCTAGCATGAATAATAAACATTTATCATGATATAAGGAAATATAAATAACAACTTTATTATTGCCTGTAGGGCATATTTCCTTCATGGTGCCCTTCTTCTGGCGCAAGAGAGCAAATATCCGGATAAAAATCGTGTTAAAAATTCAGCCCAATTGGAGTTACGAATCTCCGGGAATTTAAGAAACGGTGAAAGGCCAGAATCTAGGAGCGAAGAAACAGAAGGAAACAGAGAGAGAGAGAGAGAGAGAGAGAGAGAGAGAGAGAGATCCAATCTCGGAGGGGCTCCCGCCCCTCCATCGCCATGGAAGCGAAGGACCAGAGGGGAAACCCTTCTCCCATATAGTGGGAAGGTCAAGGAAGAAGAAGAAGAAGAAGAAGAAGAAGAAGAAGAAGGGGGCTCTCTCCCCCTCTCTCCTGGTGCCGCCGGAACGCCGCCGGGGCCATCATCGCGACAACGATCTACACCAAAAAATTCACCACCGTCATCACCAACTCTCTCCCCCTCTATGCAGCGGTGTAACCCCTCTTTTACCCGTTGTAGTCTCTACTTAAACATGGTGCTCAACGCTATATATTATTTCCCAATGATGTATGGCTATCCTATGATGTTTGAGTAGATCCATTTTGTCCTGTGGGTTGATTGATGATCGTGATTTGTTTGAGTTGCATGTTTTATTATTGGTGTTGTCCTATGGTGCTCTCCATGTCACGCAAGCGTGAGGGATCCCTGCTGTAGGGTTTGCAATATGATCATGGTTTACTTATTGTCTGCGTTGTGTGAGTGATAGAAACACAAACACGGATAAGTGGGTTATGGCGTATGGGAATAAAGAGGACTTGACACTTTAATTTTGTGGTTGGGTTTTACCTTAATGATCTTTAGTAGTTGCGGATGCTTGCTAGAGTTCCAATCATAAGTGCATATGATCCAAGAAGAGAGAGTATGTTAGCTTATGCCTCTCCCTCATATAAAATTGCAATAGTGATTACTGGTCTAGTTATCGATTGCCTAGGGACAAATAACTTTCTCGTGACAAAAAGCTCTCTACTAAAACTAACTTAGTTGTGTCTTTACCTAAACAGCCCCTATATTTTATTTATGTGCTCTTTATTATCTTGCAAACCTATCCAACAACACCTACAAAGTACTTCTAGTTTCATACTTCTTCTAGGTAAAGCGAACGTTAAGCGTGCGTAGAGTTGTATCGGTGGTCGATAGAACTTGAGGGAATATTTGTTCTACCTTTAGCTCCTCGTTGGGTTCTACACTCTTACTTATCGAAAGAGGCTACAACTGATCCCCTATACTTGTGGGATATCAAGACCTTTTTCTCGCGCCGTTTCCGGGGAGCAATAGCGTGGGGTGAATATTCTCGTGTGTGCTTGTTTGCTCTGTCACTAAGTAGTTTTTATTTTCTGTTCTAAGTTGTTTTCTATCTTTAGTTATGGGTAGGAAACGCAAAATACCAAAAAAAATTAGTTGTACCTACTAAACCAATGGTTGAAGAACCACCCAAAATCTATCATACTACTGAAGCTTTCTACTTGGATCATCTTCGATCCCTATGTGCTCGTGTTGAAACCCCAACTAGCTTAGTTGAGGGCAAATCTTTAGATGAGCATGCTTATTATGTGCGACACCGCTTGAGGGAGTCCTGGATTAGGGGGTCCTCGGACAGCCGGACTGTTGGACTATGAAGATACAAGATTGAAGACTCCGTCCCGTGTCCGGATGGGACTCTCCTTGGCGCGGAAGGCAAGCTTGGTGATACGGATATGTAGATCTCCTCCCTTGTAACCGACTCTGGGTAACCCTAGCCCCCTCTGGTGCCTATATAAACCGGAGGGTTTAGTCCGTAGGACAACAACAATCATACCATAGGCTAGCTTCTAGGGTTTAGCCTCTACGATCTCGTGGTAGATCAACTCTTGTAATACTCATATCATCAAGATCAATCAAGCAGGAAGTAGGGTATTACCTCCATCGAGAGGGCCCGAACCTGGGTAAACATCATGTCCCCCGCCTCCTGTTACCATTCGCCTTAGACGCACAGTTCGGGACCCCCTACCTGAGATCCGTCGGTTTTGACACCAACATTTGTGCTTTCATTGAGAGTCCACTGTGTCGTCGCGTTACAGGCTTGATGGCTCCGTTGATCATCAACAACGATGCAATCCAGGGTGAGGTTTCCCTCCCCGGATAGATCTTCGTATTCGGCGGCTTCTTACTACGGGCCAACTCGCTTGGCCATCTGGAGCAGATCGAGAGCTACGCCCCTGGCCATCAGGTCAGGTTTGGAAACTTGAACTATACTACCGACATCCGCGGAGACTTGATCTTCGACGGATTCGAGCCCATGTCAGGTGCGCCACACAGTCACGACGGGCATGACTTAACTCTGCCGTCAGACAGTGTTCGGGAGATCACACCTGCAACTACTCCGGCCCTCAATCCGGAACAGATTGCGCCGTCCGAGGACGGGTGGATGGACCCCGCCACGAAGGCCGCGCACTCAGCGGCGATAGAGCCGAATGCTGACTTCACTTCCTATGACACCCGTGTTGCCGGACACTTGGATTCGTCCCGGCCACGGGCTCCGAGCCGCCTGCGTCCATGCCTATCGAATCCGATTGGGCACCGATCATGGAGTTTACCTCCGCGGATATCTTCCAGCACTCGCCCTTGGGCGACGTGCTAAACTCGTTGAGGTCTCTCTCCTTGTCAGGAGACCCTTGGCCGAACTATGTCCGGCTAGAATGGGATGCAGACTACGAAGAAATTCGCTCCCCACCCACCACCCACTTAGTAGCCACTGTCAACGATTTAACCGACATGCTCGATTTCGGCTCCGAAGACATCGACGGTATGGACGACGATGCAGGAGACGAACAGGAGCCATCGCCCACAGGGCGCTGGACAGCCACTTCATCACATGATATATACATGGTGGATACACCTAAATAAGACAATGATGAGGAACGGGAGGAGGCAGCGAATGATAACCCCCTCGAGAAGCAACCAAAGCGACGACGTAGACACCGCTCCAAATCCCGCCTCGGCAAAAACAGCGATAACAACGCAAGAAAGATTGAGACCCCGGTCGACTCCAAAGCAACAGAGCAGGATGAGCCAGCGGACGGCGACGGGGTCACTGTCCGATCACGGCGACGCCGAGGGTAGAAATCATCAACCTATCTCCAGAGAGGAGAATAGTCCAGATGACGATATACACATCATCCCCGGAAAGGAACTTGGAACAAGAGAACCTCCACAGAAGGCTTATTGCCACCGTGAGGAGTCTTAAGAAGAAGAAACAAAGGCTTAAGGCCGCGCAAAACACACTCATCAGTAGATGGAACAAAGTGCTAGACACTGCTAAAAAGTACGGTGGCAGTCGCCACACAAAGAGTTACCCAAAGCGCAAGCTGCTGCCTGAATTCGATGACGAGGCATTAGAGCCTACACAGCCGAAAAATAAAACGGCCGACCGGTCGGATCGACCACCTCGTGGCCGCGATAGGGCGGCTAATGAGGCCGCACATAAGTCAACACACGATTCACGTGAGGACTTACATCAAAAAGCCGACATGACCAGATCCATCTACGGATCTAGGAAGCGCGCTCCAGCACAGAATCAAAAACGAACACTACAACCGTCCGAACGCCACGATACATCCAAATACAGGGGTGCCGCACACCCCCTATGCTTCACTGATGAGGTACTGGATCATGAATTTCCAGAGGGATTCAAGCCCGTGAACATAGAGGCGTACGACGGAACGACAGACCCTGGGGTCTGGATTGAGGACTTCATCCTCCATATCCATATGGCTCGCAGAGATGATCTCCACGCCATCAAATACTTGCCCCTCAAGTTGAAAGGACCAGATCGGCACTGGCTGAAGAGCCTCCCCGAAAATTCAATTGGAAGTTGGGAGGAGCTTGAGGATGCTTTTAGGGCTAACTTTCAAGGGACCTATGTCCGACCTCCGGACGCAGACGATTTAAGTCATATAATTCAACAGCCCGGAGAGTCAGCCCGAAAGCTTTGGAACAGATTTCTTACTAAGAAGAATCAAATCGTCGATTGCCCGGACGCCAAAGCCTTAGCAGCGTTCAAACACAACGCCCGAGACGAATGGCTCGCCAAACACCTCGGCCAAGAAAAACTGAGGACAATGGCAGCCCTAACAAGCCTCATGACCCGCTTTTGCGCGGGCGAAGATAGCTGGTTGGCCCGTAGTAGCACCAGCGACCCAAGCACATCTGAAGTCAGGGATGGCAATGGAAAACCACGACGCAGTAAAAGCAAGCGTCGAAATAACGAAGACAGCCCAGACAACACGGCGGTAAACCCCGGATTTAGGGGCTCTCGACCCGGTCAGCGGAAAAAGACTTTCAAAGGCAACAGAGATGGACCGTCCAGCCTAAACAAGACTCTAGACAAATTATGTCAGATTCATGGCACCTCCGATAAACCTGCAAATCACACCCACAGAGAATGCTGGGTCTTCAAGCAGGCCGGCAAGCTAAACGTCGAACACAAGGGGAGGGAGACACCAAGTGAAGACGAGGATGAGCCTCGCCAGCAAAACACTGGGGGACAGAAAAAATTCCCACCAGAGGTCAAAACAGTGAACATGATTCATGTAACAAAAAGAAGGAGCAAACATGCACTCCGAGACATATACGTCGTAGAGCCCGTCACCCCTAAGTTCAACACTTGGTCGGCCTGCCCGATCACTTTTGATCGCAGGGATCACCTGACAAGTATCCGGCATGGAGGATTGGCTGCCTTGGTGCTGGACCCAATTATCGACGGATACCACCTCACCCAAGTCCTCATGGACGGCGGCAGTAGTCTTAATCTGATATATCAGGACACAGTCCGCAAAATGGGGATAGACCCGACAAGAATCAGCCAAAGCAATACTACCTTTAAAGGGGTAATACTAGGCCCAGAGGCCCGCTATACGGGCTCTCTAGTACTAGAGGTTGTATTCGGTTCTCCCGACAACTTCCGAAGTGAAAAGTTAACCTTCGACATCGCTCCATTCCGAAGCGGCTATCAAGCACTACTCGGAAGAACAGCTTTCGCTCGTTTTAATGCAGTACCGCATTATGCTTCTCTTAAGCTTAAGATGCCTGGTCCACATGGCATCATCAAAGTTAGCGGAAATGTTGAGCGTTCCTTACGCGCGGAAGAACATGTGGTGGCTTTAGCAGCCGAACACTAAACGGCCTCTCCAACCAAGAGTAAACGATCGGTCGTCAAGACTGCGAACACGACTAGACGAGTCCGGCGCACCACTAGCTGTAACAGCTTAGATAAACCTGAGATTGGTTTGATGGATATACCCCCATAGGCGGTACCAGGGGCTTCCTGCATGTAAAAAGGACTACAGTTCGGCTCGACCTTACTTATCTTGAATGTTAATGGTTTATTGAGAATAACCAATTTTTTGCATGACAACTTTCACCTAAGTTCTTCTCTTTTACAGATGATAATCGTGCTACACCCTTCCAGGATACAGCACAACAGAGACACAGGCGCAGACGTGCAGCAGGGCCCCGCTCAAAGGTTTCTTTTTAGATTAAGACCCTGTGTAAACCTTTTTTACTGTGTCTTGTTGCTTCACATCCTTCGGACACTCAGCATAACCGAGAGGGATGCTGACGTTATTGGCATTTCGCCACGTCAGAATGATGCACGTACCTGGACACTCAGGGTTCATTATCAAGGGCGTTACTCAGCCCGGTATATGTTGGAAAGACCGAATACCTAAGGGAGTGTTCGGCGTCGCGGGTTTGGCCTTATATGCATCAGCTCCGAATCATGTCTTTGGTCAAATGTTGGGTTTGCCCGGCTCCCACGTTTTGCTACCTTACGTTCCGCTCTATCGGCTAAGGTGGCACCGGGAGAACTACTGCGATTGTGCCCTGGTTCATCCGGATGAGAACCTCAGTAGAGAAAGCCGAAAACTGACTGTCATGATAAAGCGCGAGACTGGTCAACCACTCGATGACTTAGCGGAATCTTCGGGGTTCCTCCGCATTAACGAATTGCCGGTTTTACCGGTCATGTACGTATGCGCCCCGTACTCGGATGAGCGCGGAAGTACCAGGGGCTATATATTAGCCCCACTATCAAACTCCTATGGTTAAGTGAAAGTGTTAAAGCAATATAGTTTGATTGCCTCGTTCGCCGCGCTACCACCTCCTTAATGGACCAAGACGTTGGATCAAGTGTGAACACGCGCTTTTGCAAACACCCCAGCATTATATGCGTGGGGGCTGAAGCCGACGACTGCAAACTTTCAGGTTATATACATATATACATAAACGGCCGCACAGGAGGCATCATAATACTTTCAGGCAAAAGTATAAACACATCCTTTATAATTTAAATAGCATTATTTTTACAATCGGGATACATGTCACTCGAACATGACACTCTTCGAGCACTGAGCCTCTATTAAACGAGCACCTTCTAGGACTTCTTCAAAATAGTGCTCGGATGAAACCTGGCCTACGGCCGAATTCTGGGTTGCAATAGCGATGGCCTCCATCTCTGCCCAAAATGTCTTGACATGGGCAAGAGCCATCCGCGCACCTTCTATGCACGCCGACCTCTTTACATCGTCGATATGCGGCACAGCACCAAGGAATTGTTGCACAAGACCAAAATAACTATTCGGCCTTGGTCCTTCCGGCCAGAGACGATCCACGACAGACCTCATGGCAAGCCCGGACAACCTATGGAGCTTGGCCCATTCGGCCATTTGCTTATTTAACAGCAGCGGACGCGCTGGAGCATTGAACTGCGACCAGAACAACTTTTCCACTTCGTGATCTTTTTGATCTTCGAAAAACTTGGTCGCATCAGCAGCACTCGCTGCCAAATCCAGGTACGCGTCCGCAGAACTCCATAATTGATCTAGGAGGGCATACTTAGGATCTCCGAACTTCGTCCGCAACAAAATGGGCTTCCCAGTCGTGAAATTTCCGGCTTGACATAGCTCCTCCTTTGCCGCTCTGATTTTAGAGCGGGTTTCCTTAGCTGCTACCATGGCTTTCTCCAAGTCCGCCGTCTTCGTTTGACTTTCCCTTTCGAGAAGCTCATAATGGCCGGCAGCCTCTTTCAACTTAACAGCCATCTTGGCTATTTTCTCTTTGCTCTCGCAATGCGCAGCCTGTTCAGCTCTTAATTCTTCGACCGCCTTTAGGGCAGCCGCATCACTCCTCCTGGCTTTTTCCTTGGCTTGGGCAAGTTCCGCCCGAAGGGTCTCCACGGCGGCAGCTCCATCTGCAGTCACAACATATTCTAGATACTAGCATCATGCCCCTCTTAATATATGTTGACCATCGGAGAATACATACCCTGTGCCTCGTCAAGCCGCCTGTTTACAAGCACGATGTCGGCATCCGCCGCATCAAGTTGCCGCTTCAGTTCGGCAAATTCACCAGTCCGGCTAGCCACCGGACCCTCAGCCACCTGCACATGAAGGCGGCATGATTATTACCTGGGACTATGATCCTCTGTTTGCCGCCTTTTTCGATAGCAACCAGAGTCTCAGGGGCTACTATCTGTACAGGGCACACCTAGCGTGTGCGGTACCGTCAAAAACATACATATTACTTTGTGTACCTCAAAGCCTCTCAGCAGGCTCATAAAAGCTTCATGCAACCCGCTTTCGGCGGATGAAATCTTCTCAACTACCGTACCCATTAACGTACGATGCGCTTCGGAGATAGCTGCGTGCTCCAGAAGATTCCTCAATGAGTCTGGTCGCGCACCAGACAGTTCCGGACTCTTTCTGTTGCTCCCCTTAGGAGCCAAATACTCCGGACTCCGGGTGGCCGAAGGGTTACCTTCCGGCCTTGGCGGATCAGGGAAATCCTTCGTGACGACACCTCAGGGTCGTCCGCCTCATGAGTCGGGGAGGCATGGGGAGGTGTTTCGCTCTCCATCATCTCCGGAAGAAGATCCCCCGAAGACGAACTCTGTCGAGAAGGGCTACAATCCGAACTACAAGACATACGTCTCGGTTATTGTCCTCAGAAATAAAGCAGGATATATTTACTATAGAGTACTTTTGTTTACTTACAGCTCGGTGGAGGGCTGATCCCCTTGCGGGCACTGTGCGGTAAGAATACCCTCCGGGGTAGGGCCCCCTGACAAGGATTTCTTCCCTCGTTTGGAAACCATTGTTTCCAAGTCTTCAGAGGCGGTCCTCTTCCTTCCTTGGGGAGAGGGGATTTTAGATCCTTCTCCCCGGTTATCCTCCTTCACGGAGGCACTAATTCCCCCGGTTTGGATGAATAATGAGTGAGGCCTGCTTTCGGCTTCTTTATTCCTCCCTTTATCTTCCCCTGATGGCGCTTGATAAGGCGCGAGCTCAAGCATTCTGGCCAGTACTGGATCCGTTGAGCCTTCGGGAAGGGGGCCGGACACCTGATCATCTTCGCCTTTTTTATCCAGTCCTGGTCGAAGACCAACTTTTCAGAATGATGTTGTGATAAATAAAGAAACAGCATGTTCGGCCGAAGAGTTACTTACTTGGGTATCTGGACGATTGCAGCTCAGACCTGCATCCTCGGTGGTGTCCGGATACTTTATTTGTGATCCGAAGAACAATCCATACATCTCTTCGAGCGTCATGCCGAAGAATTGCTGAATAGTTCGCGGTCCTTCCGGGTTGAACTCCCACATACGGAGAGGTCGACATTTGCAAGGCAGGACTCGACGAACTAGCATGACTTGCATTACCTTGACAAGGCTGACATCTCTCTCGAGGAGATCTCGGATGCGGCTTTGCAATGTCGGCACATCATTTACTGGCCCCCAGTCCAGCCCCTTGTTGACCCATGACGCCAGTTGGGGCGGGGGCCCGAGCGGAAGGCAGGGGCGGCTACCCACTTAGTACCTCGGGGAGCTGTGATGTAAAACCACTCTCGTTGCCATAAGCTGGACACCTCCGGGAAGGAACCCTTTGGCCATGGAGCATCGGCGCCTTTGCTTATTATGGCACCTCCGCATTCTGCGTGTCGCCCATTAATCATCTTCGGCTTCACATTAAAGGTCTTGAGCCATAAGCCGAAGTGTGGGGTGACATGGAGGAAGGCCTCACACATGACGATGAACGACGAGATGTGAAGGATGGAATCCGGGGCCAGATCATGGAAATCGAGCCCGTAATAGAACATGAGCCCTCTAACAAAGGGATCTAGACTAAAGCCTAGCCCTCGGAGGGAGTGGGAGACGAATACGACACTCTCGTTGGGCTCGGGAGTGGGGATGACCTGCCCTCTAGCAGGCAGCCTATGCGAGATTTCGGCGGTTAGATACCTGGCTTCTCTTAGCTTCTTGATGTCCTCCACTGTGACGGAGGAGGGCATCCACCGACCTTGAAGGTTGGATCCGGACATGATTGAAGGTCCGAAGCGCCTAGCCTGAGCCTTGGGTGTTGGAACTCGAGGTGGGGGGAGGATTCAATTGAGCGCGAGAAGAAAAGGACAGGCCTTGGCCCCTTTATAAAGAGGGTGAATATCAAACGTCCTCCGCGTGGCCGTTTGGAACTTGTCTAAAATCGAGGAGTCATACCAACAGGCACGAGTGTCTTACCCATACCCGTATTGATGAGAATCCCGTGATAAGGGGGACACGATCTCTGCTTCGACAAGACGTGCCAATAAAACCGCCTCGCGGAACATGCAGTGGCAGACTGGGAGAAACGGTTCGAATACTGACCAGGCCGCGGTGTGATGCCACGTTATGAAAAGTTGTCAGCAGATTAGATTTGTGGAAATATTGTTCTCTCTACGGTGGTATGTGGAATTTGTTTTGCAGAGCCGGACACTATCCTTGTGTTCAAAATCTTTTATGGGATATTCGGAGGAGGAACCCGCCTTGCAATGCCGAAGACAATCTGCGCGCCGGACTCATCGTCATTGAAGCCTGGTTCAGGGGCTACTGAGAGAGTCCTGGATTAGGGGGTCCTCGGACAGCCGGACTATATCCTTTAGCCGGACTGTTGGACTATGAAGATACAAGATTGAAGACTCCGTCCCGTGTCCTGATGGGACTCTCCTTGGCGCGGAAGGCAAGCTTGGCGATACGGATATGTAGATCTCCTCCCTTGTAACCGACTCTGGGTAACCCTAGCCCCCTCCGGTGTCTATATAAACCGGAGGGTTTAGTCCGTAGGACAACAACAATCATACCATAGGCTAGCTTCTAGGGTTTAGCCTCTATGATCTCGTGGTAGATCAACTCTTGTAATACTCATATCATCAAGATCAATCAAGCAGGAAGTAGGGTATTACCTCCATCGAGAGGGCCCGAACCTGGGTAAACATCGTGTCCCCCGCCTCCTGTTACCATCCGCCTTAGACGCATAGTTCGGGACCCCCTACCCGAGATCCGCCGGTTTTGACACCGACTCCGCTTATCTCAAAAAGGGAAACTTTTACTGGATCAAAATCGTTTGCAATGCTATGCTTGGAATTTATGTGAAATATATGATGTTACTTGTTGTTCTGAGGACCCTAAGAAACACCTTCCCTACCAATGTGATTTTAGTTATAATGGAATCATATCTTCGTATGCTAAGGGTGTTTATAATTACTATGATGTTCAACAAATTGAAGAATTTGTTGCTTTTAAGGGTGCTTATGAAATTGCTTCTTTGATTGAAAATTATGATGCTACTCTTTACAAATCTGAAAATTTTGCCATACTTAAATATTGTTATGACAATTATGCTTATAATGCCTATGTTAAACCATATATTGAGAACTCCTTCGCTGTCCAAGAAGAGACTAACATTTTGCAAGAGTCTATGGAAGAAGAAATTGATGAAACTGTGAGCTAATTGGATGAAAGAGATGATGAGGAGAGCGAAGAACAAAAGGAGGAAGAGCGGATTAGTACCTGTGCCCACCTTCTAATGAGAGTAACCCTCCAACTCATACATTGTTTAATGTCCCTTAGTTCTTACCGAAGGATGAATGCTCTAATAATTGCTATGATCCCGTTGATTATTTTGAAATATCCCTTTTTGATGAACTTGATGCTTGCTATGCTTGTGGCCATGATGATGAATTATGCTTATGGAGATGAACTTGCTATTGTTCCTTATGTTAATAATGAAATTGTTGCTATTGCACCCACGCATTATAGTCCTATCACCTTTTTGAATTCTCCAAACTACACTATATCGGAGAAGTTTGCACTTATTAAGGATTACATTGATGGGTTGCATTATACCACTACACATGATGATTTTGATGAATATAACGTGCATGTGCTTGCTGCTCCTACTTGCAATTATTATGAGAGAGTAACTACATCTCCACCTCTCTATGTTTCCAACACGAAAGAATTGCAAGAAATTGCTTATACTATGCATTGGCCTTTACTTGATGTGCATGAATTGTTCTTGTATGACATGCTGATGCATAGGAAGAGAGTTAGACTTCGTCATTGCATGGTATACGTTACTTTGTGCTCACTACTAAATGCCAAATCATTGTTAATTAAAATTGGCTTTGATATACCTTGGGATCCGGGTGGATCCATTACTTGAGCACTTTATGCCTGGCTTAATGGCTTTAAAGAAAGCGCTGCCAGGGAGACATCCCGGAAGTTTTAGAAAGTCATTTATTTCTGTTGAGTGATTTTATAAAGTTTAAAAACAAAAAATTTATAGAGGGGAACTAAAACCTTCACAAAAAGAGAAGGATTGAAAGGTGATGCATTGGTGAAGTGAGGGTCGACCTTGAACACTTGTGTTCATGCTCATGGAAACAATGTAGAATTTTTCATGAAGATTCTCACAAAAATAATTATCCCCTTGTACAATTCCATTGTATTATAAAAATAATGTGCCAAGATTTGCCTTTAGGATGATTGGATAGCTTGTTTGGTTTGTGCGGTGCAAAAACAGGAACTTGGCTGTAGTGCGTGATTTTACATTTTTTTACTGGAAAGTCAAATGCTTATGAAATTTTTTGCACAGTACTTCATTACAAATTGCTTATTTTGTCCTAGTTTTTCAGAATTTTTGGAGTTACATAAGTATGGTTGTTGTTCAGATTACTACAAACTGTCCTGTTTAAGACATATTCTGTTTTTGATGCATTGTTTTGCTCGTTTTGATGAAACTATCGATTGTATCGGTGGTATAAGCCATGGAAAAGTTATAATATAGTAGCTACAATGCAAAAATAAAATATGAATGAATTTGCAACAGTACTTAAAGTGGTGATTTGTTTTATTACACTAACGGATCTCACAAGGATTTTGTTAAGCTTTGTGTGATTGAAGTTTTAAAGTTTTGGGTGAGATCACGATGGATGAAGGAATAAGGAGTGGCAAGAGCCTAAGCTTCGGGATGCCCGAGGCACCCCAAGGTAATATTCAAGGACTCCCAAGCAACTAAGCTTGGGGATGCCCCATAAGGCATCCCCTCTGTCGTCTAACGATCATCAGTAATTTTACTTAGAGCTATATTTTTATTCGTCACATGATATGCGTAAATCTTGGAGCGTCGTGTGCTTTTTATTTTTATTTTAATAATACACCATGCTGGTATGAGATAGTCCTTGTTTGATTTATAGAATGCTCTTTGCACTTCACTTATATCTTTTGAATATGGCTTTATAGAATGCTTCATGTGTTTCACTTATATCATTTGAAGTTTGGATTGCATGTTTCCCTACACATAGAAAATCCCCATTTGTAGAATGCTCTCTTGCTTCACTTATATTTGTCAGAGCGTGGGCATATCTTTTGTAGAAAGAATTAAACTCTGTTGCTTCACTTATATCTATTTAGAGAGTTGACAGGAATTGGTCATTCACATGGTTAGTCATAAAATCCTACATAAAACTTGTAGATCACCGAATATGATATGTTTGATTCCTTGCAATAGTTTTGCGATATAAAGATGGTGATATTAGAGTCATGCTAGTGGGTAATTGTGGATTGTAGAAATACTTGTGTTGAATTTTATGATTCCCGTAGCATGCACGTATGGTGAACCGTTATGTAACGAAGTCGGAGCATGATTTATTTATTGATTGTCTTCCTTATGAGTGGCGGTCAGGGACGAGTGGTGGTCTTTTCCTAACAATCTATACCCCTAGGAGCATGCGTCTAACGCTTTGTTTCGATAGCTTCTAGACTTTTGCAATAAGTATGTGAGTTCTTTATGACTAATGTTGAGTCCATGGATTATACGCACTCTCACCCTTCCATCATTGCTAGCCTCTTCGGTACCGTGCATTGCCCTTTCTCACCTCGAGAGTTGGTGCAAACTTCGTCGGTGCATCCAAACACCGTGATACGATACGCTCTATCACACATAAGCCTCCTTCTATCTTCCTCAAAACAGCCACCATACCTACCTATCATGGCATTTCCATAGCCATTCCGAGATATATTGCAATGCAACTTCCATCATCATCATATACATGACTTGAGCGTTCACTGTCATATTTCTTTGCATGATCGTAAGATAGCTAGCATGATATTTCCATGGCTTGTCCTTTTTTGATATCTTTGCTATGCTAGATCATTGCACATCCTGGTACACTGCCAGAGGCATTCATATAGAGTCATACTTTATTCTAGATATCGAATTGTAATATTGAGTTGTAAGTAAATAAAAGTGTGATGATCATCATTATTAGAGCATTGCCCTAGTGAGGAAAGGATGATGGAGATTATGATTCCCCCACAAGTCGGGATGAGACTCCGGACGAAAAATAAAATAAAAATAAAAGGAGGCAAAAAAGAGAGAGGACCAAAAAACAAAAAAAGAGAGAAGGGGCAATGCTACTATCCTTTTACCACACTTGTGCTTCAAAGTAGCACCATGTTCTTCATAGGGAGAGACTCCTATGTTGTCACTTTCATATACTAGTGGGAATTTTTCATTATAGAACTTGGCTTGTATATTCCGATGATGGGCTTCCTCAAATTGCCCTAGGTCTTCGTGAGCAAGCAAGTTGGATGCACACCCACTTAGTTTCTTTTTGAGCTTTCATAAACCTATAGCTCTAGTGCATCTGTTGCATGGCAATCCCTACCAACTCATACTGATATCAATTGATGGGCATCTCCATAGCCCGTTGATACGCCTAGTTGATGTGAGACTATCTCCTTCTTTTTGTCTTCTCCACAACCACCTTCTATTCCTCCTATAGTGCTATATCCATGGATCACGCTCATGTATTGCATGAAAGTTGAAAAGGTTTGAGAACATCAAAAGTGTGAAACAATTTCTTGGCTTGTCATCGGGGTTGTGCATGATTTGAATATTTTGTGTGGTGAAGATGAAGCATAGCCAGACTATATGATTTTGTAGGGATAACTTTCTTTGGCCATGTTATTTTGAGAAGACATGATTACTTTATTAGTATGCTCGAAGTATTGTTGTTTTTATGTCAAATGATAGAATATTTCTTTGAATCACTCGTGTCTTGATATTCATGCCATGATTAGATTACATGGTCAAGATTATGCTAGGTAGCATTCCACATCAAAAATTATCCTTTTTATCATTTACCTACTCGAGGACGAGCATGAATTAAGCTTGGGGCTACTGATACGTCTCCGTTGTATCTATAATTTTTTATTGTTCCATGCCAATATTCTACAACTTTCATATAAATTTGGCAACTTTTTATACTATTTTTTGGGACTAACATATTGATCCAGTGCCCAGTGCTAGTTCCTGTTTGTTGCATGTTTTTTGTTTCGCAGAAAATCCATATCAGACGGAGTCCAAACAGGGTAAAAACTTACGGAGATTATTTTTGGAATATATGTGATTTTTGGGAAAAAGAATCAACGCGAGACAATGCCCGAGGGGCCCACAAGGACGAAGGGCGCGCCCCAGGGGGTAGGGTGCGTCCCTGGTCCTTGTGGCCACTCCGTAAGGTGGTTGGTGCCCTTCTTCTGGCGCAAGAAATCTAATATCCGGATAAAAATCGTGTTAAAATTTCAGCCCAATCGGCGTTACGGATCTCCATTAATTTAAGAAACGGTGAAAGGCCAGAATCTCGAAGCGCGGAAATAGAAGGAAACACAGAGAGAGATCCAATCTCGGAGGGGCTCCCGCCCCTCCGCCGCCATGGAAGCCAAGGACCAGAGGGGAAACCCTTCTCCCATATAGGGGGGAGGTCAAGGAAGAAGAAAAAGAAGAAGAAGCAGAAGAAGAAGGAGGAGGAGGAGGAGGAGGAGGGGGCTCTCTCCCCCACTCTCCCGGTGCCGCCGGAACGCCGACGGGGCCATCATCGCGACAACGATCTACACCAACAACTTCACCGTCGTCATCACCAACTCTCTCCCCCTCTATGCAGCGGTGTAACCCCTCTTTTACCCGACGAATGGCTCGAGGCCATAAAATCCGAGAGAGGATCCATGTATAAAAAACAAAGTGTAGACTTTGGAAGAACTACTTGATGGTCGTAAGGCTGTTGGGTGCAGATGGATTTTAAAAGGAAGACAGACAATGATGGTAAGTGTCACCATTAAGAAAGCTCGACTTGTCGTTAAGATGTTTTCCGGCAAGTTCAAGGAGTTGACTACGATGAGACTTTCTCACTCGTAGCGATGCTAAGAGTCTGTTGGAATTATATTAGCAGTTACTGCATTATTTATGAAATCTTGCAGATAGGATGTCAAAACATTGTTTCCTCGACGATTTTCTTGAGGAAAGGTTGTGATACAACCAGAAGGTTTTGTCAATCCTGAAAGATGCTAACAAGTATGCAAAGCTCCAGCAATCCTTCTAAGGACTGGAGTAAGCATCTCGGAGTTGGAATGTATGCTTTGATGAGATGATCAAAGATTTTGGGTTTACACAAAGTTTATGAGAAACTTGTATTTCCAAAGAAGTGAGTGGGAGCACTATAGAATTTCTGATGAGTATATGTTGTTGACATATTGTTGATCAGAAATGATGTAGAATTTCTGGAAAGCATATAGGGTTATTTGAAAAGTGCTTTTCAATGGAAAACCTGGATTAAGCTACTTGAACATTGAGCATCAAGATCTATAAGGATAGATCAAAAATGCTTAATAGTACTTTCAAATGAATACACGCCGTGACAAGATTTTGAAGGAGTTCAAATAGATCAGCAAAGAAGGAGTTCTTGGCTGTATTACAAGGTGTGAGTATTGAGTAAGACTCAAGACCTGACCACGGCAGAAGAGAAAGAAAGGACGAAGGTCGTCCCCTATGCTTTAGATGTAGGCTCTACAATATGCTATGCTGTGTACCGCACCTGAAGTGTGCCTTGCCATGAGTTAGTCAAGGGGTACAATACTGATCCGGGAATGGATCACATGACAGCGGTCAAACTTATCCTTAGTAACTAGTGGACTGAGAAATTTTCTCGATTATGGAGGTGGTAAAAGAGTTCGTCGTAAAGGGTTACGTCGATGCAAACTTTGACACTAATTCGGATGACTCTGAGTAGTAAACCGGATTCGTATAGTAGAGCAGTTATTTGGAATAGCTCCAAGTAGCGCATGGTAGCTGCATCTACAAGATGACATAGAGATTTGTAAAGCACACACGGATCTGAAAGGTTCAGACCCGTTGACTAGTAACCTCTCTCACAAGCGAGATATGAACAAACCCCATGGGTGTTGGATTCATTACAATCACATAGTGATGTGAACTAGATTATTGACTCTAGTGCAAGTGGGAGACTGTTGGAAATATGCCCTAGAGGCAATAATAAAATGGTTATTATTGTATTTCCTTGTTCATGATAATTGTCTATTGTTCATGCTATAATTGTATTAACTGGAAACCGTAATACATGTGTGAATACATAGACCACAACATGTCCCTAGTAAGCCTCTAGTTGACTAGCTGGTTGATCAATAGATGGTTATGGTTTCCTGACCATGGACATTGGATGTCATTGATAACGGGATCACATCATTAGGAGAATGATGTGATGGACAAGACCCAATCCTAAGCATAGCACAAGATCGTGTAGTTCGTCTGCTAAAGCTTTTCTAATGTCAAGTATCATTTCCTTAGACCATGAGATAGTGCAACTCCCGGATACCGTAGGAGTGCTTTGGGTGTGCCAAACGTCACAACGTGACTGGGTGGCTATAAAGGTGCACTACGGGTATCTCCGAAAGTGTCTGTTGGGTTGGCACGAATCGAGACTGGGATTTGTCACTCCGTATGACAGAGAGGTATCTTTGGGCCCACTCGGTAATGCATCATCATAATGAGCTCAATGTGACCAAGTGTTTGGTCACGGGATCATGCATTACGGTACGAGTAAAGTGACTTGCCGGTAACGAGATTGAACAAGGTATTGGGATACCGACGATCGAATCTCGGGCAAGTAACGTACCGATTGACAAAGGGAATTGTATACGGGATTGATTGAATCCTCGACATCGTGGTTCATCTGATGAGATCATCGTGGAACATGTGGGAGCCAACATGGGTATCCAGATCCTGCTGTTGGTTATTGACCGGAGAGTCGTCTCGGTCATGTCTGCATGTCTCCCGAACCCGTAGGGTCTACACACTTAAGGTTCGGTGACGCTAGAGTTGTAGAGATATTAGTATGTGGTTAACCGAAAGTTGTTCGGAGTCCCGGATGAGATCCCGGACGTCACGAGGAGTTCCGGAATGGTCCGGAGGTAAAGATTTATATATGGGAAGTCCTATTTTGGCCACCGGAAAATGTTCGGGATTTTTCAGTATTGTACCGGGAAGGTTCTAGAAGGTTCTGAAGTGGGGCCCACCTGCATGGGGGGACCCACATGAACGTGGGTAGTGGGGGCAAGGCCCCACACCCCTGGTCAAGGCGCACCAAGATCCGACCTTAGAAGGGATAAGATCATATCCCGAAGGGATAAGATCAAGATCCCTAAAAAGGGGGGATAACAATCGGTGGGGAAGGGAAATGATGGGATTTCTTTCCCCCACCTTTGCCAACGCCCCAATGGACTTGGAGCGCAAGAAACCAGCCCCCTCCACCCCTATATATAGTGGGGAGGCGCATGGGAGCAGCACCCCAAGCCCTGGCGCCTCCCTCCCTCCCGTGACACCTCTTCCTCCCCGCTTGCGCTTGGCGAAGCCCTGCCGGGATCCCGCTACTTCCACCACCACGCCGTCGTGCTGCTGGATCTCCATCAACTTCTCCTCCCCCTTGCTGGATCAAGAAGGAGGAGACGTCCCCGCTCCGTACGTGTGTTGAACGCGGAGGTGCCGTCCGTTCGGCGCTAGGATCATCGGTGATTTGGATCACGACGAGTACGACTCCATCAACCCCGTTCTCTTGAATGCTTCCGTGCGCGATCTACAAGGGTATGTAGATGCACTCTTTTTCCCTCTCGTTGCTAGAAGACTCCATAGATTGATCTTGCTGACACGTAGGAAAATTTTGAATTATTGCTACGTTCCCCAACATAATGACCCTATGCTACCTACTCAGTACTTAGACTTTGAGGCCATGAAGCGCCATAAGTTCCTTAAGGGCAAAATCAATGATTATACTTATAACTTGCGGTTCAATAAAGAATCCATTGTGCATACCTTTTTGCCTGCGCCTGCTCTCTTTGATTATCACAGCAAAGGAAGATATTATGTTTTTGAGAGCGAGGCCCGCGCACACAACACGGTGGTTGTGGCTGCTCGGCAAGCTGAGGAGGCTGCACCAAGAGCCTCTGTGAGCTACCACTCTGACTATTATGCAGGCCGCGGGTGGTGATTACCAAGCTAGGCCAAAAGCCTAAGCTTGGGGGAGTACATATTTTCACCGACATTACATTCATGTTCACACATTTCATTCCAGTTGTCTGTGTTCACACTTTTTCATTGTATTATCCATGCTAGATTTTTTCTCGCTTTCTTCTTGTGTGTTTAAAAAACTTTGAGAAAACCCAAAAATATTTCCTGCTTCTTTTTGGTTTTTCTTTCTAGTTTATTTAGTTGTAGTATTAAAAGAAAATCCAAAAAAATCTTGATTCTTCTCTTGCTTGTTGGGAGCTTTCCCGTGTAAATAGTTTTTCTCATTTTTGTTTCTCCCTCTTTAATTTGCTTTCTTCTAGAAAAACTAAAAAAATGGTGTGTTTCTCTGAAATTATTTTCTGTTTATTGAGTCATACCGAGGAGAAGACCACGATGAAAATGTTGAGTGGCTCTCATATGCATTATTGTTGATCTAACAAAGAGCCCAAATTGCTTTGTCTTCTCCTTTTGAATAAAATGTTTGCGGATTCCAGCTTAGTCCACGACACTCTTGCACTATTATTATTTTCATATCATTCGGTCATGCAAGTGAAAGACAATAATGACGATATTAGATGAACTGGCTGTGGCGGAGAGAAACGGGTATGAACTCAACTTGTTCTGCTTTTGTAAATATGTTTAACCTAGTATCCATGATTCAGCATATTATGATCAAACATGTTTGCAATGACAATTAGAGATTATAGTTTCTCATACCATGCTTAAGTAGCTAGGAGTGGATAATGATTTATCTTGGATGTCAACATTGCGTTAAAATGATTGTGATGTAGTATGATGATATGGTATCCTCCTCTGAATGTTTTAAGTGGCTTGACTTGGCATATGTTCATGTATGTAGTTGAATCAAAACCAACATAGCCTCTATGATATTTATGTTCATGGTGTTCATATCCTACTCATGCTAGTATCCAATGTTCATTATGCATAATGCATGTTCATGACCATTTTCGCTCTCTGGTGGCCGCTTCCCAACCTATTTGCTAGCCTTCGCACGTACTAAGCAGGAATACTGGTTGTGCACCAAAATCCTAAAACCCAAGTTATTCCAGATGAGTCCACCATATCTACCTACATGTGGTATTACACTGCCGTTCTAAGTAAATTTGCATGTGCCACCTCTAAAAACTTCAAACAAATATCTGTTTTTGTGTGCATGGATTGTTCATAGAGCAACAACGGGTAGTCGATATCTTCCATGCTAAGCGGGTTATTATCATAATGAGTGTTTATTCACTCGTCCTTGCACGAGAGGGGCGGTAATAGGGATTCCCAGTCCCGAAATAAAAAATTGCAAATAATTAAACAAAACTCCCCCGGGATTGTTGTTGGTATGGACGGTACCCGTGGATTCGGCTAGCGGTAGAGTGTGATTGTTGGTGGAGGGGGAGTAAACCTTTACTTTTACCGCTTGGGAACCGCCACTAATGTGTTTAGCATGGAAGATATTGATAACTTTCGGTCGTGACATAAACAGGAAGGGTGCATTTCCCAAAATTTCATTTACTTCTGTTTAAAAAACTGATCTCTGGCACCGCTACAAATCCCTGCTTGCCTCTGCGAAGGGACTATCTACTTAATTTTATGTTGAGTCATCACCTTCTCAAATAAGCGCCACATTCTAAGAGCTTTATTGTCATCCTCATGCATTGTGTATAGTTAATGTTGAATGCATCATGACTGGATCTTTTCTACCATGAATTACAATGTTTAGTCGCTGCTTGAACTTTGGAGGTGCTATGCATTTATGTTTTGCGGTCTCAGAAAGGGCTAGCGAGATACCACTGTTGTCATATTATATCGCGATTGTTTTGACAAAGTGTTGTCATTTGAGATATTTTATTATTGCTCGCTAGGTAATTATGTCATTGATACGAGTTAATATAATTTTTAAGAGTTATTGTTGACATGGTAAGTTATAATCTTTGTTGAAAACATGGGTGCTACTTAAGCTTATTTATGTAAACAAGAGCAAAAGAGTTTGTAATTTTTTTTCTTTTTCACTTTGAGTTTATCAACTGAATTGCTAGAGGACAAGCAAAGGTTTAAGCTTGGGGGAGTTGATACGTCTCCGTTGTATCTACTTTTCCTAACGCTTTTCCTCTTGTTTTGGACTCTAATTTGCATGATTTGAATGAAACAAACCCGGACTGATGTTGTTTTCAGTAGAACTACCATGGCGTTGTTTTTGTGCAGAAATAAAAGTTCTCGGAATGGAAAGAAACTTTTTGGAGATTTATTTCAGAATAAAAGAAAAATATTGGAGCCAAGAACCACCGGAGGGGGGGCCTGGGTGAGCACAAGCCACCAACCCCCCCCCCTCCAGGCGCGCCTAGGTGGGTTGTTCCCAACTGGTGGCCCCGCAGACCCTATCTCCGACTCCTTAAATACCTATATTTGGAGAGAGAAATTAGGGAGGAAGAATTATCGCGTTTCATGATACGGAGCCGCTACCGCCTCCTGTTCTTCATCGGGAGGCCAGATCTGGAGTCCGTTTGGGGCTCCGGAGAGGGGATCTTCCATCTTCGTCATCACCAACCCTCCTTCATCACTAATTCCATGATGCTCCCCACCGGGAGTGAGTAATTCCTTCGTAGGCTCGCTGGTCGGTGAGGAGTTGGATGAGATCCGTCATGTAATCGAGTTAGTTTTGTTAGGGCTTGATCCCTAGTATCCACTATGTTCTGAGATTGATGTTGATATGACATTGCCATGCTTAATGCTTGTCACTTTAGGCCCGGGTGCCATGATTTCATATTTGAACCATTTATGTTTTCACCATTATATCTATGTTCTAGATCCGATCTTGCAAGTCATATTCACCTATTACGTGTTATGATCCGTAAATCCCGGAGTGACAATAGTCGGGATACTGTATGGTGATGACCGTAGTTTGAGGAGTTCATGTATTCACTATGTGTTAATGCTTTGTTCCGGTTCTCTACTAAAATGAGGCCTTAATATCCCTTAGTTTCCTTATGGACCTGTAGCGATCCGACCTCAAACGGTCAAGTCTCTATGCTTCAGTGTCATCCCTGGATCGGTAATGCTGACACACACAGTACTCGAAGGATTTATAACAGAGTAGCAATCACACACTTATTACATCGAATGTCTCCAAAGAGAACTTATTACAATAAATATGGCTTAAGGCCATCTAACACGATAACAGCGGAAGGCTTGGAAAATAAAGTGAGTCCATCAACTCCAACAGCATAGCTGAGCTGCACGGCAATGACCTAGCGAACCTTACTCCTCGTCTGAAAAGTCTGCAACGTGATATGTTGCAGCCCGAAAACGGGTCAGCACATGGAATATGCTGGCAAAATAACACAGTAGAGCAATGAACAGAAATAGGCTATCACTATATGCATATATGGCTGGTGGAGGCTCTATGGTTATAGGTTTTTGCGAAAAGCCAATTTTTCCCTACAACAAAGGAATAAATTTTATTTAACTATCATGGTGATTGAAACATCATGAGAAGGGTCCTCCAACTCAAACCCCAATTAAAAGTAATTATCAACCCAACAATTAATTAAGAGTGATGAGATACAATAGGAAAATCCAAGTACTAAATACTCAAGATGTCCATAACCGGGGACACGGCTAACCATGATTAGATTGTACACTCTGCAGAGGTTTGTGCACTTTCCCCCACAAGACTCGATCTCCTCCGTTGGATTTCTCGCACTACATGGTGTTTGAGAAACGGATGACCGAGACACAGTCTTTCAGAAACACTAACTCTTTACTCTGGGTGGACAGTTACACCTACTTTCCCCTACATCTGCTAGCCCACCACTGAAAGAGGTCATGCAACATACTCAACTATGCCAGAGCCCATAATGGCTTGTGGCTGCACACGGAAGTTTCTAGCATGAATAATCTTAAGATCCCTTTGAGCCTGGGTGGCGGACCGTAGGATGATCACACGGGTACTCCGGGATATCCTAGGACAACACTGGATTCTCCAGGTGCCCAAACAAGCAATCCACCCAGATGTGCATTAAAGTTTCCACCTTAAGTTGAACCATTAATTAGCATCTCACATCTGTCATGGATACACTCAAACCCAATCCATGTCTACGAGCATAGCATGGCAATATAAGCATAATGTAGAAATAACTCCCAAGGTTTGATAACAAAACAGGGCAATAGGTTCTACCTCATCAACTACTTCCCAAACCCACAAGTTAATCACATCCTAATCATGCAGTGTTTGCGGATTGGAACTAATGCATAAAAACTGGATATAAAAAGAGTATGATCAATGTGTTACTTGCCTTGCTGACGACCCGCAAAACCTAGGGACTCGTAGTAGCACGCTTCGCACTCCGGGAATTCTATCGCAAACAAACAATAGCATACATAAGCAATCAATCACAGATGGACGGGTAAAACTCAAATAAGAAGAATTAACCAGAAAGTTCAACTTAAGAACTCCGGTTTGCAAAAAGAATCAAATCAAACGGAGCAACGAAACACAAACTGCGAAAGAAACAAGATCCGATTACTAATCTAGACTAAAGTCAAATTTTACAGTACCAAAATCTTGTTCAAGTTGGTTAGACAGAAAGAGGGCTTCGAGATGAAGATCTAGGCACTTGAATCGCATGATTCCGATAAACGAGCGAAAAGATAAACTAAAACAAAAATCGGATCAGAAAACGCGATCGAAAATAATCGCGAAAAACCCGAGAAAAAGAAAAACGAACGAACAGGCTAATGAACGAATGTTCGTTGTCTGTGACTAACGGGCGAAAACCGTTCGTTAAAACGAACATACGGATGAACGTCCGCTAAATAAACTAAACCGAGAAAACCAACGAACCGGTCTAAAAAACGTAACTAGGGTTTTTTTTAAACCGAAAAAAAACCGAACGGCGAGATTTGCGAACTCCGGCGCGGCTCCGGCGAGCGGGCGGCGGCGCGGGCGATGGCGGGGTGTGGCGCGGGGCGGCGGAGGACGACGCGGCAGCGGCGCAGCAGCAGGCGGCGAGCGGCGGCGTGCGGCAGCGGCGTGAGGCGGCGGGGCTGGCGGCGGCGACTTGGGGCTCCAAGGGGGCCCCGGGTCCGGCTTTTAAAGGGGGAGGGGAGGCGGCTTGCGGGAGGGGCGAAGCCATAGCGGCGGCGGCGGCTCGGACTCCCTCGAGGAGTCCGGCTCGGAGACGACGACGGCGCGGGGCTGGCTGGGCCAGCTGGGCCGCGGCCCAGTTCGGTCCGGCGGGCTTTCTCTCTCTTTTTTTAAACATATTCCGCCGAAAAAAATCCTAGAAAAATAAATAAAAATCTAAAAATACCAAAACAAATTTTCACCGTCTAAATAAAATATTTAGAACAAGGTGAACATTTTCTTGGCCTAAAATACAATTTGTAAAAATGCATATATTTTGCCTATGCAAATAAAATAGCAATAAAATCCGAATAAAATCAAATATTTGACTTTAATATTTTTCCTCCTATATTTCATTTATTTTGGAGAAGTCATATTATCTCCTCTCTTATATTTTTATATGAAATATTTTTAGAGAGAAAAATAATAAAACAAAGTATCCTTGTTTCGATATTTGATAAAATTCAAATATGAAAACCGTGAAATCCCCAACTCTCTCCGAGGGTCCTTGAGTTGCTTAGAATTTTGAGGATCGCGAAACGAAATGCAAATAAAATATGATATGCATGAATGACCTACGTATAACATTCCAAATTGAAAATTTGGGATGTTACAAACCTACCCCCCTTAAGATGAATCTCGCCCTCGAGATTCAGGTTGGCTAGGAAATAGGTGTGGGTGGTCTTTGCGAAGATCGTCCTCTCGTTCCCAGGTGGCTTCATCCTCGGTATGGTGGCTCCACTGAACTTTGCAAAATTTGATAACCTTGCTGCAAGTAACCCGGCTAGCAAACTCTAGAATCTTGACAGGCTTCTCCTCATACGTCAAATAACTGTCCAACTGAATTGCTTCCAGGGGCACTGTATCTCTCAGAGGAATATCGGCCATCTCCGCATGACACTTCTTCAACTGGGAAACATGAAACACATCATGTACTCCTGACAATCCTTCGGGTAACTCCAACTTGTAGGCAACTTCTCCCATGCGTTCCAAAACACGGTACGGTCCCACAAATCTCGGGGCTAATTTCCCCTTAACACCAAAACGTTTAACACCTCGAAGAGGTGACACTCGCAGATACGCTCTGTCTCCGATTTCATAGACTACCTCCTTGCGTTTTGAATCTGCATAACTCTTCTGTCGGGACTGAGCTACCTTCAGTCTATCTCGAATTAGCTTAACCTTCTCTTCGGACTCCTTAATCAAATCTGGTCCAAACAACTGGCGGTCTCCAACTTCATCCCACATCAACGGCGTCCTACACCTTCTTCCATACAGCCCTTCGAACGGTGCCATCTTCAAACTGTCCTGGTAACTGTTGTTGTATGAGGACTCCGCGTAGGCCAGGTTGTCATCCCAACTAGATCCATAATCTAGCGCACAAGCTCTCAACATGTCCTCCAGAATCTGATTGACTCTCTCAGTCTGTCCATCTGTCTGCAGGTGAAAAGCTGTACTGAACTCCAGCCGAGTACCCAAGGTCTGGTGCAGCTGGTGCCAAAACTTTGAGGTAAACTGTGTTCCTCTATCTGATACGATGGTCCTCGGAACTCCATGCAGACACACGATCATGGTCATGTATATCTTTGCCAACTTCGCACTTGTATATGTGGTCTTCACTGGGATAAAGTGAGCCACTTTGGTCAAGCGATCAACTACTACCCATATAGAATCATATCCTGATTTGGTCCTGGGCGATCCGGTGATAAAATCCATGCCAAGCTTATCCCACTTCCATTCGGGTATCGGCATAGGCTGTAGCAATCCTGCTGGCTTTTGATGTTCTGCCTTCACTCTCTGACATACATCACATACGGCTACATACTCGGCAATATCCTTCTTCATACCAGTCCACCAGAAACACTCCTTCCAATCCAAATACATCTTAGTGTTTCCGGGGTGTATCGAGTATGGCGAGTCATGAGCTTCCTGTAGTATCAACTTTCTGATCTCTGCATTATTGGGCACATATATACGGTCCTCAAACCACAAGGTGTCGTGATCATCCTCACGAAACCCTTTGGCTTTACCTTCACTCATCTTCTCCTTTATCTCAGTGATATCTTTGTCATCCTACTGAGCTTCTTGAATCTTTTCCAATAGTGTTGACTGAACCTCCAATGTTGCCAAAAACCCTTTAGGAATTATTTCCAATCGAAGTTCCCTAAGATCCTCGGCTAACTCCTTTGGCATCCCTCCACTTACGAGGGTGTTGACGTAACTCTTACGGCTCAAAGCATCTGCTACGACATTGGCCTTTCCTGGATGATAATGCAGCTTCATATCATAATCCAGCTCCAACCACCTCCTCTGCCTGAGGTTAAGCTCCTTCTGTGTGAAGATGTACTTCAAACTCTTGTTATCCGTGTATACATCGCAACGGTTTCCAATGAGGAAATGTCTCCAGGTCTTGAGTGCGTGCACCACAGCTGCTAACTCCAAATCATGCGTGGCATAATTTAACTCATGTGGTTTCAGTTGTCGTGAGGCATACGAAACCACTCTTCCGTCTTGCATCAGTACTCCTCCAAGTCCTAAGCGTGAAGTAACGCAATACACTTGGAAGTCTTTGCGTATATCTGGCAGAATTAGCACTGGGGCTGTAGTCAAACGTTTCTTCAACTCCTGAAAACTTGCTTCACATTCATCAGTCCAATGGAACTTAGTGTCCTTTTTCAACAATGTCGTCATAGGCTTTGCAATCTTAGAGAAATTCTCAATAAATCTCTGATAATATCCCGCTAGTCCAACAAAACTGCGGATCTCTCCAACTGAGGTGGGTGCCAACCACTCAGTGACTGACTGAACCTTGGTGGGATCCACGGCTATACCTTCTCCTGATATAACATGTCCAAGGAATCCAACTTCCTTCAACCAAAACTCACATTTACTGAACTTTGCATATAATTGGTGTTCCCTGAGCTTCTCGAGAACTAAACGCAAATGCTCCTTGTGTTCCTCTTCATTCTTCGAGTATACCAGGATATCATCAATGAACACCACAACGAACTTATACAAGAACTCCATGAACACCTTGTTCATCATACTCATGAAATATGCAGGGGCGTTGGTTAGTCCAAATGACATGGCCGTATACTCATATAACCCGTACCTTGTGGTGAAAGTATCCTGATCGCAGATCGATCTTCGAAAACACTTTAGCTCCTATCAACTGGTCAAATAAATCGTTGATCATCGGCAGTGGGTACTTGTTCTTGATCGTCACTTCATTCAACGCCCGATAATCAACAACCATTCTTAACGATCCATCCTTCTTCTCAACCAAGAGCACTGGGGCTCCCCATGGTGATGAACTCCTTCGAATATAACCTTTCTCCAATAGCTCCTTAATCTGCTTCTTAATTTCCTCCAGATCGTTAGCAGGCATCCGGTAGGGTCTCTTTGATATTGGCCCAGTGCCTGGCAATAGCTCTATCAAAAACTCGATATCTCGATCTGGTGGCATGCCTGGTAACTCCTCTGGAAATACATCTGGGAAATCCTTTACTACAGGCACTTCCTCCTGAACAACTCCCATGAGGGAATTTACTTGGCTCCTCCTAGGCGCGTGCCTAGATACATACTTGATCCTTTTTCCCTCCGGGGTGGTGAGCAAAATTGACTTACTTGCGCAATCGATGTTTCCTCCATACATCGATAGCCAATCCATTCCTAGTATCACATCCAATCCTTGTGACTCCAAAATTATCAGGTCTGAGGGAAAAACATGGCTTCCAATGGTCAATGGCATCTGAAAACATCCTTGGCTTGCCATATGCTCCACTCCTGGCGAACTTACTAACATGGGTGTCCTAAGTACCTTAGTGGGCAGTTTAAACTTATCCACGAATCCCCTTGATATGTATGAATGTGATGCACCAGTATAAAAAAGAATGATTGCAGTAAAAGACTTAACCAAAAACTTACCAATAACTGCATCAGGCTGCTCCTCAACCTCCTCCACGTTCACATGGTTCACTTGTCCCCTGTCGAAAGGTTTGGGCTTCTTCCCAGCGCTTCCATTGCCATTCTCATTCTTCGCTTCAGGGCACTCAGTGGCGTAGTGTCCAGTCTTCCTGCACTTGAAACAAGTAATGTGACTTAGGTCCTTCTTGGCGGGTGTGGCTGGGTTAGAGCGGTTCTGATTACTACCTGCTCCATTCCCGTTTCCATTCTTGGGGCCACCGTGGTTGTGAGAACTCCCTCCATTGTGAGTGTGACCTCCATGGTTATGGACAAGTCCTCCCGAGTCCGGGGTTAAACGAGGCTTCTGCTGAGCTCCTGAGTTGTACCTTCCTTGCTCATACTTCCTTTTGCGGCTCCCAATTTGCTGCTGCTTCCCTTCAATCATAAGAGCCTTGTCTACCAACGCCTGGTAGTTTGTTAAATGTTGCCACCATCAACTGCATGCTCATCTCATCATTCAGCCCTTCCATGAACTTCTCCTGCTTTGCGGCATCTGTGGCCACATCATCAGGGGCATAACGAGATAGCTTACTAAATTCATCCACGTACTGACCCACAGTACGGTTCCCTTGGCGTAAGTTGCGAAACCCACGCTTCTTCATGCTCATAGCTCCAGTTGAGACGTGGGCTGTGAGGAAAGCTTGCTGAAACTGATCCCAAGTAACATTGGCTATGGGAAAGGTGGCTGTGTAATTCTCCCACCATGAGGCTGCTGGTCCATCCAACTGATGTGCGGCAAAACGCACCTTCTCTGCATTTATGCAACCTGCGGTGGTCAACTCCCTTCCAATCCTGCGTAGCCAGTCATCCGCAACTATTGGCTCGGTGCTACTGAAAAACACCGGCGGCTACAACCTCAGAAAACGGGCTAAGTTGTCAACTGGAGGAGGGTTGTTGTTGTTGCCTTGGTTCTGGACTAACAACTGCATCAAGGCATTCTGCTGCTGGATCAACTGAGTGAGCTCTGGTGGGAAGGCAAATCCGGTGTCACGTCTCGAAGGCATCTAATGGGTTTAGAGGGAAGAGATTAGAAATAGAAGGGAGGTCTAGTGAGAAAACACTACCCATATGCACATGAGACAAACATAATCATATCACTCAATCAATCAAGCAAGGGCATACAAACGGTCTAGAACTATCGTTAAAAGTGCTCGGACTACTACTATATACATGGGGGAATACTACTAATCATTTGGTGGTCATCTAGAAATTTTGATCGGTGGAAGACTCCATGATGTCTGCTCCAGCTTCGTCTTCAAAGTCATCATCGCTGTCGTCAGGGTCGGAGTCGGTGTCGTCGATGATGATGTAGTTCTCCGGGCAAGTGGAATCGTCGTCTTCTCCTCCTGGCGCGGGGTCTCCCATGAATACTCCGATCTTCTTTATCAGGTTGTCGTTCTTCTCCAATAGTGTTGTGATTTCTTGTTCATATCCATCGCGTGTAGACTTGAGTTCCTCTTCAAGCTCGGTGATCCTTATCTTCGCCTTCTTCAAATCTATCATGTCTGCACACATCTGATTTTCCTGATGTCGAATGTGCTGGTTTAACTCCTGGATGAAAGCTGCAATGGACATGTCCTTCCTGGTGCTGACTATCTCCCATTGCTCATCTCAGCGCCCACATATCTGGTAGATGGTGTCCTTGAGGTCCTTGTGGTAGACTTCGTCGATGCGTCCCATGGCGATGTGAGCTGCCATGCTCTTTCCTAGACTCCAGGTTGGGGCATCAAAGGAAAACTCTATGGGCTCTGTGACTGGTAAGAACGTCCTTCCTGGAACTTGAACTCGAATCATCCAGCGCTCCTTTTCTGGTAATGTGGCGTTGTAGGTCCCGGTGAAGCTTGGTATTCCAATGTTCAGGTATCTAGTGACTTCCTTCAAGTGTCGTCCAAAGGGTGTGTCTTCATCCAGTTGTGCAAACTTGTTCCTCGAGTCCGCCATCCTAAAGAGTAGAAAATGGAGAGGAGTCAGAAATGAGTAGAGAAGAGTGACCTATGGCTTTCTTAGTGGTCGTGTCCTACACTCAACATGTGCTCTGATACCATCTTGTAGCGACCCGACCTCAAACGGTCAAGTCTCTATGCTTCAGTGTCATCCCTGGATCGGTAATGTTGACACACACAGTACTCGAAGGATTTATAACAGAGTAGCAATCACACACTTATTACATCGAATGTCTCCAAAGAGAACTTATTACAATAAATATGGCTTAAGGCCATCTAACACGATAACAGCGGAAGGCTTGGAAAATAAAGTGAGTCCATCAACTCCAACGGCATAGCTGAGCTGCACGGCATCGACCTAGCGAACCTTACTCCTCGTCTGAAAAGTTTGCAACGTGATATGTTGCAGCCTGAAAATGGGTCAGCACATGGAATATGCTGGCAAAATAACACAGTAGAGCAATGAACAGAAATAGGTTATCACTATATGCATATATGGCTGGTGGAGGCTCTATGGTTATAGGGTTTTTGCGAAAAGCCAATTTTTCCCTACAACAAAGGAATAAATTTTATTTAACTATCATGGTGGTTGAAACATCATTGAGAAGGTTCCTCCAACTCAATCCCAATTAAAAGTAATTATCAACCCAACAAATTAATTAAGAGTGATGAGATACAATAGGAAAATCCAAGTACTAGATACTCAAGATGTCCATAACCGGGGACACGGCTAACCATGATTAGATTGTACACTTTGCAGAGGTTTGCGCACTTTTCCCCACAAGACTCGATCTCCTCCGTTGGATTTCTCGCACTACATGGTGTTTGAGAAATGGATGATCGAGACACAGTCTTTCAGAAACACTAACTCTTTACTCTGGGTGGACAGTTACACCTACTTTCCCCTACATCTGCTAGCCCACCACTGAAAGAGGTCATGCTACATACTCAACTATGCCAGAGCCCATAATGGCTTGTGGCTGCACACGGAAGTTTCTAGCATGAATAGTCTTAAGATCCCTTTGAGCCTGGGTGGCGGACCGTAGGATGATCACACGGGTACTCCGGGATATCCTAGGACAACACTGGATTCTCCAGGTGCCCAAACAAGCAATCCACCCAGATGTGCATTAAAGTTTCCACCTTAAGTTGAACCATTAATTAGCATCTCACATCTGTCATGGATACACTCAAACCCAATCCACGTCTACGAGCATAGCATGGCAATATAAGCATAACGTAGAAATAACTCCCAAGGTTTGATAACAAAACAGGGCAATAGGTTCTACCTCATCAACTACTTCCCAAACCCACAAGTTAATCACATCCTAATCATGCAGTGTTTGCGGATTGGAACTAATGCATAAAAACTGGGTATGAAAAGAGTATGATCAATGTGTTACTTGCCTTGCTGACGATCCGCAAAACTTAGGGACTCATAGTAGCACGCTTCGCACTCCGGGAATTCTATCGCAAAAAAAATAGCATACATAAGCAATCAATCACAGATGCACGGGTAAAACTCAAATACGAAGAATTAACCAGAAAGTTCAACTTAAGAACTCCGGTTTGCAAAAAGAATCAAATCAAACGGAGAAACGAAACACAAACTGCGAAAGAAACAAGATCCGATTACTAATCTGGACTAAAGTCAAATTTTACAGTACCAAAATCTTGTTCAAGTTGGTTAGACAGAAAGAGGGCTTTGAGACGAAGATAGGTGCTTGAATCGCCTGATTCCGATAAACGAGCGAAAAAAAAAACTAAAACGTATAATCGCGAAAAACCCGAGAAAAAGAAAAACGAACGAACAGGCTAACGAACGAACGTTCGTTGTCTGTGACTAACGAGCGAAAACCGTTCGTTAAAACGAACGTACGGACGAACGTCCGCTAAATAAACTAAACCGAGAAAACCAACGAACCGGTCTAAAAAAACGTAACTAGGGTTTTTTTTAAAAAAACAACGATTTTTCCTAAACCGAAAAATACCGTACGGCGAGATTTGCGAACTCCGGCGCGGCTCCGGCGGCTTCCGGCGAGCGGGCAACGGCGGGGTGTGGCGCGGGGCAGCGGAGGGCGGCGCGACAGCGTGCGGCAGCGGCGCGAGGCGGCGGGGATGGCAGCTGGCGGCGGCGACTTGGGGCTCCAAGGGGGCCCCGGGTCCGGCTTTTAAAGGGGGGAGGCGGCTTGCGGGAGGGGCGAAGCCATGGCGGCGGCGGCGGCTCGGACTCCCTCGAGGAGTCCGGCTCGGAGACGGCGGCGGCGCGGGGCTGGCTGGGCCAACTGGGCCGCGGCCCAGTTCGGTCCGGCGGGCTTTCTCTTTTTTTTAAACATATTCCGCCGAAAAAAATCCTAGAAAAATAAATAAAAATCTAAAAATACCAAAGCAAATTTTCACCGTCTAAATAAAATATTTAGAACAAGGTGAACATTTTCTTGGCCTAAAATGCAATTTTTGAAAAATGCATATATTTTGGCTATGCAAATAAAATAGCAATAAAATCCGAATAAAATCAAATGTTTTACTTTAATATTTTTCCTCCTATATTTCAATTATTTTGGAGATGTCATATTATCTCCTCTCTTATATTTTTATATGAAATATTTTCGGAGAGAAAAATAATAAAACAAATGATCCTTGTTTCGATATTTGATAAAATTCAAATATGAAAACCGTGAAATCCCCAACTCTCTCCGAGGGTCCTTGAGTTGCTTAGAATTTCGAGGATCGCGAAACAAAATGCAAATAAAATATGATATGCATACCTACGTATAACATTCCAAATTGAAAATTTGGAATGTTACAGGATCCCGCTACCACGGGAGGGTAGGACAAAAGATGTCATGCAAGTTCTTTCCATAAGCACGTATGACTATTTACTGAATACATGCCTAAATTATAATTATGAACTGGGGCTAGTTTTTTATCGCCCTAGGTTATGACTGTTATATGATGAATATCATCCAACGAATCCACTGATCCAATGCATACGAATTTCATACATATTGCTCTTGCTACGTTACTATTGCTGCTACCACTATTATCAAAACTATCATACTACTTTGCTACTAATCACTTTGCTGCAGATATTTAATCTCCAGGTGTGGTTGAATTGACAACTCAGCTGCTAATACTTGCAAATATTCTTTGGCTCCCCTTGTGTCGAATCTATAAATTTGGGTTGAATACTCTACCCTCGAAAACTGTTGCGATCCCCTATACTTGTGGGTTATCAGGGTCCATGAGCCCCTTTGTGGTTAGGCATGGGGGAGATCACGTTGCAAAAAGAGCGGAGGCTATGAGGCAGGAGGACGACGATGACACTGGTGATTTTTACCCAGGTTCGGGCCACTGGGAAGCGTAAAACCCTACTCCTGCTTTTGGTGGATTGGATCGCGGAATCACAACAACACGCAGCGCTCAAGCCCGGCAAGGTGGCCTCGCGGGAGTAGCTACGCGCATACCAGTGTGAGAGGGTCGAAATCCCTCTCTAGGTTGCCTTGGACCTCCTTTTATAGCTTAAGGGGTAACCACAGTGGCAAAACAGACATTATTTGCGACTAGATAGCTCACAGTGCTATCATACCTAACTCTGGCACTTAGGACAAAATGCCATAAATGCTACCTTAGGTGGTGAGCGGGGGTGCATCCCCGGCAAACTTATGTCGCCGCTTAGCCACCTTTTGCTTATCATCTTGACACGCACTTGGACGGGTGTCAAATGGACGTGATTTGTCTTCCAGCAAGTCCCCACGTGCTTAGTGAGATCCACTCAGCTGCCTGGGGGCTCGACACCGCATCGACAAGTGACTGGCGCCGCGATGCGGTGGAGCGGTGGTAGCTGGCTTGTGCCTGCCGGGGGCAGGGCTTGCCGGGCCTTCTTGGAGAGGTGCGCCTTGCGGTCTCCGGTCGCCCCGGAGGCGCGACTGGCGCAGTTTGGATTTGCTCTGGCTTGTGGTATCGACCTTGTCGGCCTCGCCTGGCCGGCAAGGGACACTCCTCTTGGAATCTTGACTTGTATGTTTGGCTTGGTCTTCTTGATATGCTCCTCGATCTCAAGAGCGGGTTCTCTCGCACGACCTTATATTGTGCCTTGGATTCACCTGATGGGTTCGACTATGTTGAGGTAGCCATTCCCCCGGCAGGCCTTGACCATCAGGGTGAAGGCTTCCTGTCCGTGCACGGGCCAGGGGAAGTAAACACCCCTGTTTGTGTACCCCGACACAGCTGGTCTCAACTCTACCTACCACGCGCAGGGGGCTCTTCAACATACGAGCATCCTCGCAAACCAGCAACTACACGTACTCGTGCATATGAACGAGGCCTCCAACTATCGCACGCGATGCAAAACGGGGTCTCTGCTCACGCATATGACTTCGCGCACGACTGCCAAGTACGCAACATCACTAGCGAGACTCGCATGGATAGACCGGTTAGGTTCCGTAATGCAAAGTCTCTAACTCGATCAATCAACATTGTGCACGTATTGGGGACTCCTACACTACCGTGCATGATTGCAACGGGGGTCTATACTCGTGCATACGACTTCTCCAACTGTCGCGTACCACTGCCAAGTACGCATATGCTATAGCGAGAGTCTCACACCGATCGATCGATCGATCAGGTTCTCTGTAATGCAAAGTCTCGCACATGCAACAGGGGTTTCCACTACCGCGCACGCACATGTGCATCGATCGACCGATCCAGGGCCTCTGTGCACGCGCATAACCATCAATTGATCGGGGGCCTCCAATTACAGCGAGAGCGCACGAATCGATCAATCAGAGGTTTAATAATGCGAATGTCCGATAATAGCGCAAACCATCCTGCATCTTGCTCGGGACAGATCACCCACAGTATACCGTGCGAGGCGGAACTCACCCAGGAAATTATCGGAAAAAAAAATATCATTCTCACTTCTACCATGATTTTTTACGTCATGGAAGGCCCAAAGAGTATCATCCAGATGCATCGTCGGCTCGTCCACGACGAAAATTTCATTTTATGTCATAATCATTTGTCGTAGAAGTATCTGGCTAACACATTCATAACAATATATGTTTTTGTAAGTATTTTTGTCACAAAAGTGCCACTTCCATTTTCCATCATAATTATTTGTCACAAAAGTTGGTTTGAGATTGAGCGTGCTAACCGCATGTGGGGTTTATGGAGCCCACTTGGTACCCAAAACTGCAGACATTTCCAAGGTCACAAAGCTAGTTTTCATTTGCTTCTTTTATACGAGCAATTGGGGAGGGGGGGGGGGGGGGGGGGGGGGGGGTGTCCCTAGCTCACCTTATAACGGAGCCGATCAAGGGGTTGACCTTGGACTTGGGCAACAACCAACTTAGAACCTCACGTGTCCGATTGGGACCGATTGGGAGCTTCGACTGGACTTCTGATTTGGGTGTCGACTCAGTCGGGTGACTTCCTGGACTTGAGTGTACCTAGGGTAGTGTTGTAGTCGATTTGCCCAACAGTTTGGCCATATGGCATGCTTCGCTGGCCTATATGAGAGGGTTGTGCATATGGGTATATTGGCGCACACCTACAGGGATAAATCTATTTGAACAGTCGTGTCCGTGGTTATGGAAAACATGGATCTTGTTGATTTGATCATTGAAACAACTTTAACTTTAATAATCAGAATTTGCCAACCATGTAGGTGACTTGTGGGTTTTCCCTGGTGGAAGATGCACGCCAAAATCAATGCTCATTGAAGTGCACGCAAATTTTCATCACAAAATCACATTGGTGGAAGTCATGGCAAAAAAGCCAAAATCAAAGCTTCAAAATGCGTTTGAAAGTAACATTTTCAAAGCATTGATCTTACCTTTTTTTACCACGCATGGCAGCGAAGTGATTTCGCGATGAATTTTTGCATACACTCCAAAAATTCCTTAAAGTTTGCCATAAAAAATCAGTGTTTTTTTTTAATTTCCTGTTTATCCAGGAGCATTTGAGTTTGACATTAGAAACTCCACGTCCCCTTTCCTACCTTTTCTTCTAAAATGTAATAGCATGTGGTGTATTAGCATGTGCCAGCCTAGAGTCTATAAAGAGGGTAGTATAGTGCAGAGTACACGGGTGCATATACAGTACATAGTGGAAAACTGTGGAATCTACAGGCCCAAGTTCAGGAGAGGCTGCTTGGACATGTCCTTGTTACGGAGGCACACTTGCTTTCGTGAGACAGGTCGGACTAGGTCTCGTCTCTACCACTGTTAGCTAGTAGTGCTGGTCTGCTCAACTACAGCAGTGACGGGCGTGAGGTCGAGTTCCTTCCGATTGAACCAGTGGAACATTTGCCGCAGCCCACAGCATAGGCGCAGGCCTCCTATACTGTCCAGTAATCTAGCTTTTCCCCGTATACAGTTGTACCTCGTACAAAGTACCGTCCTTCATTGTAAATGCGACGAGCGGCAATACGACGGGTGGTACGTAAGATGCATGCATGCATGCTTGTTCCTATTCTCTTGTACTGCGCTCTACAAAAAGTTTACGTACTGTGAGATGGGAAATAACCAGCAGGAGCATATTGTGGCAGTAAACGTCCGTAGATTGAACTAACACGTAAAGTAATTGTAAAACTCTTACCTAAGAAATGCATCGCTCCATGCAATGATGCAAAAAGGTCGATTACGTACGTAGCCGTGCTAGCGGCCGTAGGGTGTAGGTGTACCGTGCACGTACGTACGAATTGAAGTGGTCACAGGTGGTAATTTGATGTCCCTCGCAAAAAAAAAAAGGTGGTAATTTGATGTGCTTTGCAGTCGTCAGGACGAACGTACGTAGGAGGTCGATCGATTGCCTGTGAACCGGGTGATGGTAAACGCCCGGTACGGACTTACCCGATCTATATGCGTGCCGCGTGGGTATATATGTGCCATGCACCATGCAGGACCTAGCTTTCTGTCTATCGTTCTCGAAGCAAAGGGACTGAGCAGGCACAAATATTGGTGTGGCCGTCCGTCTGGTTGAACAAAAAGTGGTTTTTGGCCACGCATGTTTCTCCATATAGGTAAACGACCACGGTGCGCCTTCGAGATTGCTATCTCAACTGTGTACATTACGCTGGCCACTTTGGTCACAACCGCAAGAACCAAACACGTGGGTAGAGCCTCGAACAAGCATGCGCAGGTTCTGAAATCCGAAAGAAATGGGTTGAGCTACTTGTAAAACATCGCTAGCGAGCCATGCACGATCAAGTGAACTTTGGGTAAATCTGGGCCGTTGGATTGTGCATGCGGAGCAAACAGGGTCGTCGATTCTTTGGCCCTACTACGATCGATCGGTACGAGTAGTCGCGCCAAGTAGCTGGCAGTAGGCCGGCTGCGCCGCGCGTGCCGAGCAAGCACGGAGACCGGTCGGTCGCGTTCGCACAGCCAGGGTCCCGGCCTGCAATATTCTACTCCGCGGCGCGGCTCGCCTCGATGCGGCTCGGCTCGGTAGCTCAGCCGAGCCGCGCGCGCCTGCCGGATGCGAGACGGGCACGGGATGACGGGTCGTCCTAGCGTGGCCGCGTGGACGCTGTCCGGTTGGCTTCGTAGCCCCCGATAAAGCCGCTGCCGGCGCTGCCGCCGGCGCAGGGGGAAGCGTCTCTCCCTCACTCACTCTTTCTCCGCACTGCCCGCTGCTGCTGCTGCTCTGTTAAACAATTTTCTGGAGGCAAAAGCTGGCACTTTGCTCACACACACTCCCGTCGCACCAAAGTGTGTTTTCCAGAGCACGTCGCTAGTAGGAGTAGTTTTTTTACTGCTAGATAGATAGATAGATTGGCATCATCCTGCATCTGTGGTGCGTAGACGCCCGCCCGTCCGTATGATCCTGCCAGCATCACTGAGCTGTGGCGTACTACTCGTTTGCAGCGGCAGCGGGTGCGTTATGCGCATTGATCGCGATCCGCAGTCCGCACGCTAGCTCCTGGCATGGCCTCGTGGTCCACGGGCTACGGGGCGAATGGTCAACCGATGCCCGAAAACAGAAATGGATCGCCTGCACTGGAATGGGTAAGCAAAGATACGGTGATGTCGAGCGCACGGTACACTACAACCACTACGTACGCTCGCCTTCTTCCGCTGCTTGCTAAGACATTTTCACGGTCGAGCCATCGAGGTGCTCGGTTCACCTGGGTCCTTGCCACCGTTCTTTACCATAGCAGCACGGTGGCATTTGGAGCGTAGATTGTTTGTGTTTGGCTCTTTGATCGGTCACGTGAAAGTGCACCTGTTGTACTCTTGCAACGCATGCATCCCACTCCTACTCCTACTTGATGTGTACTCCCTCCGTCCTTTAAAAAGTGTACTTTCAATTTTGGTGGGGGTCAAACTATCTCAAAGTTTGACCAAGTTTGTGCAAAACAAATCAATGTTTGTGAAACCAAATAGGTATATAATGAAAATATATTTTATTATGAATCTAATGCTATTAATTTGATGGTATAAATGTTGATGTATTATTTAAAAAATACGGTTAAATATAAAAATGTCTGACTTTTTAATAAAGTTGGAAGTACACTTTTTAAAGAACGGAGGGAGTAGAGAAGAACGGAGATACCACGACCCGCTAGACGCCTAACCAAGCTAGACGGTATCATGCATGCAGAGGTCTGCAGCACGTACGCTCGCCCCGTCCTTTCGACGGGAAACCGCCATCAAGTTGCGCCCCGTGACATGCACTTGTCAACTTGTCACGTACTCCTTATGTGCCGTGTATACACTTGACGGTGTGCGTCGTCCTCTTCGCATCATGTACGTACACCAGGGCAGCGTCAAGATTCTGAGGCGGCCAAAGAAACCTTGGACACGTCGCCCACATGCCTGCAAAGCCAAAATTAGCCTGTGGTATACTATCATGACGGGGTCCCCCTCGAGTCTCCCTCCTCATGTTGCATTATGCATGCATGCATCATGCGCGAGTATATAGTACTAATTATGCTATGTAGCTAGCGTTAATCAAGTGTGAGCCACTTGCTTAAGTAGTGCTTATACTAGTACTACTACCTGAGTACCTGAGCTAGGTAGGTAGATACTCACAATCTCTGGAACGTGCGTGCTAATTGTATTACTACTCTCTGCAGATATTCCCGTCCACAGGCGCAGATCGGAACCCAGATGTACGCACCAAAGGAGGAAAAACAAAAGAAGAAAGTGTATGTATATGTATAAAAGAAAAGAAAAGGCTGTCTACTGTCTCGGCGCACACCTGACAATACGTCCGTCCGTCTTTCGTGGTGTGTGCGTGAATGATGTAACTGACCGATGTGAGATCGGAGGAGGGCCAGAGGGGAATATAAATAAAGCTGAGCGCTCGCCACTACGGTTGGCTGGCAACCTACGTACGCACGCCAAATTAATCGAGTATAGCCACACTACGCGGGAGGCGTCAGTAGAAAAGAAACGAGATAATCTGATGCAACAACAAAAGGACCGCGATCTCTGCATGCGGTGCAGCGCGCGCGGTGGCGTGCCGTGTGCGGTGCCTGCCGGCCGGGTGGGTCGTCAGAAAACCGGCACGGGTCAACTCGTGCTGCCGGGAGACGCAGGACCCGGATCATTTTGCTAGATCCGCTTTGATCCTGGTGTCCGGCGAGGTAACCACCACGTGAGGTCAACTCAGGCTTAGTTTAGCGTTAACTGCATGCTCCTTTCAACCGGCCTAGGCTAGGAGTGGCTAGCTGGTTGTATATACGTAGGCTCATGTGGCGCGCGCGCGCGCAGGCCGAAATATTAATGTTCCGCTAGCTAGCTCCATCTCGGGTGGAACCGGACCGCGATGTGTGCGTACATGTGAGCCAGCACGTATAGCTGCGTCCATGCATGTGGTACGTATTAATTGGATGTGGTTGCATGCAGTTAGGTTAATCTGCCTTGATGCTGATGCGTATTGTTGCATGGCGTGCATGACACACCCGCCCAGCCCGCGTACGTGTCGGCGGGTGGGGCGGGTGCGGTGTCGATCATTACAAGTAGTGGTAAGAACGGAAACTAAGAGTAGAAACGCATTATAGCTCGGTGCTAAATGGAGATCGAAACAGTGGAACAGGGATGGTACTCCTTGCTTAACCGTGTACCCTCCCGCTGTGTTTGGTTGAGGCTGAGATCCACCATTTATGCTGACAAGATTCGGCACTACTCCTACTACATGTTCGCTTGTTTTATCCCCCCGTACGTTTCTTATGGCGCTACTAAGATGCAGAGACATGCAAAGAAATGGTCGTACGTACGTACTTTGTCGCTTGCCACGCTCAAGCAGTTACTTTCCACGGTGTGCGTTTGGTCATGGCCACGTTGCACTGTGGCGTACGTCATACTTCCTTTAGCTATACGTGGTACTCTGACAGTTTTGTTCCGCTCTTCGGCCGTGTTGCAGCGGACGATTTCTGAACCACCGTGCCCCGCATTCGACGTTGGCTTTTCAAGAGCGCGTCTTCTCCTCGACCCTGCGCAAATCTCAGCACAAAACATCGGACAGTTTGAGGACATCAACTTATAGACATACAAAATATCGCAGGCACATAATTTTAGCAAAATTTTGTACCATATTAGTCATTGTTTCAGTTTTTTTTATAGACCTACTATGTCTAAGACGCCAGGATTACGTGAACCGGGCGAAACCTTTACCTTGTGCCGCTAGCTGAAGACGACTGTTTCTACCGGTGACCTGTTCCTCTTCACGTCCACCGCATGGATGATGATGGTGTGTTTTCAGATTATTGTGTCAGGACTTGGCCTGGAGCGGTGCGCAGAACACATGCAGCCAACTGAAGCATATCCACAGTTCGGCGGACAGGACAAGAACTAGACGAGAAAATAGTAAAAATCCTCAACTACGACAACGCTTGGGTCCAACAACTACCAAGCCATGCATGTGCCAACAAAACAAGAACTGTTAAGTCCTCGAGCACATATGTGTTAATTAGGGACAGTTCAAAGGCATCATCCTCTTGTCACGAGTTAGCCGGCTAAGTGCTACCATAATGTGATATACTAGCATCGGCGCTTGGTAGGCTTTCAGCTAGGATTTTGTGTATATTTTGGGGCTGGTTTGCCCAGTGGCCATGTGGCCAAGGAGGATATATATCTCCACAATCCACGCATCCCAAAACCAATCATGGTACATTGCCACTACAAGTGCACACATATATAGCTAATACAGCGTCTGTCGTCACCCACTTGCCATGTTCGAAACGGTGCGCTAGCAAGCTCAGCTCCTGTCAAGATCCTTTTGGTTAATGGCCCTAGCCTTTGGCATAATCGGCTCTTGGAAGTCCCGGTCCATGCCATTGCGTTGAACAAATCAAAGGTTGGCGTTAAATAAAGCCTAGGCTTGGTAGGCAAGATTGCTTTTAGTCCTTGTATGACGCTCCCTGTTTTGTCTTAGAACATGTGATATGCCCAAGGAAACCATTTGGCGCTCGGCCGAAATCCAGGCCATGGACGGCATTAGGTGAGATCTGGGTGTAAGAAAAATGTATAGCTGCCTGAATCCGTCGGCGTCTTTGCGTCAGCATGAGCAGGAAAAACCGTGTCACGGCCGGTGCAAAATGTGCATCCATGCATGTCAAGCTAAAATGCGCCACTTAAAAAAGGGGGGAAATGCACCGCTTCTATTTCAGACAAGGAACATAAAACACTCGGAAGCAAGCTTCATGGATAAGGTGGTCAAGCTATATATCCAGTCCTCCAGACATGGAATATTTTAAGGGCAAAACCAAACCTTTTGCTTTTGTTATCTATCTCCTTTATGGTCAGTGGCCGCCATGCTCATACAATACGGGAGGATGTGCCCAAGAAGAAAAGTGCAGTGAAGGACATAAAGGCTCCAAGGGGTGCCCTACTCATGCTTTCCTGTGCCCTAAAGTTCCAAAGGAAGCAACTGCCTTCCCCCCCCCCCCCCCCCCCCCCCCCCCCCCCCCCTCTCTCTCTCTCTCTCTTGCACCAAGCACAATCAAATATCAGTTCCGGGAACCAAAATCTTGGCCCCAATGCACCCTTCCATTCCAACTCATCTCTATCATCTACTGTAATGCCTCCTTGATTCTAGGGAGCTGCACCACTACACAACCTCGACTTGCATTGCATGTCTACAGAGGTGAACGTACCTTTTCAAACGAGAACAATGATGTGCACCACATATGTAGGAGAATGATCCAAACCTAAGCTTGAAGCATCATATGTAATCCTGCGGATCATGGTAATTATGGAGCACTACCCTAGACGTCAAAAGATGGCCAACCGGCCAAAGATAAAAGGGAGGAACATAATTATGCACGTTGCAAGTGGAGCACGTCTTGTTTCAAAAAAAAAAAAAAGTGGAGCACGCATCCCGTACAAGGATATCCTTTGCCTGGATTCTCACAAGACTTCCAGTTCGCTTCGACCTACAGACCTTCGGTCAGTTGGTATGCTGAACTGTGCCTCTTACAGCATAAAGGTAGTACTAAGTAGCAGTAGTGGTAAAGATGAATCACCAGGAAGACTTCGCTTGCCTATCCCAAGATAGTTGAACAAGACAACACCCAAGTGTGTCAGTCAGAACTGGCTGTTGATGTCCCAGAGGTGTACGTTCTACTACTACTTAACAGCAAAACGCAAAATGGCACGCAAATAATTCCACGGCTTGAGGGCCACTGCAACGCACAGATCATTATTGTTCAGAGCCACACACTGTAACTCAACAGAAGTGTGAGCACAAAGAAAACCCTCGAGCACCATGCAGCTTGGGAGGCTAATCCAACTGGTCAAATTATACATGGCATAACATCTCAATAAATTCAGTTTTATTGCCAAAGCAGGTATATGTGTCAATGGTTACTGTTCAAAACAACCAAGAACACTTCAGGCGATCAGAATTATTTTGCACTCCTTGTCCTTGCCCATCTTTACACGGCTTGAATACTGGATGCCTGGTTAATGCTTAGGCTTATAAAGAGATTGCCAACCACTGCTATCATTTCAAATCTAACATAGTGTGGGAAATATAGTCTGCCAATGCTATTAACTAACTTGCTTGATGCCTGACTCAAGGTATGAGATCACAAGGTCCGCTGTGTTACTTCCTGAAGCTATGACATTTCCAACAGCCAACCCATCCTTGTTATTTCCTACAAGACATCAAAGTTAAAGTTATAAGTTAACATCTAAGTGTCACTTGGTGGGATTACTATTTCTGGTTTGCTTGCTCTACAAATTTCTGACAACACTGTTTTTAGATGTTATACATGCATTCTTTTGTTAGAACTTCATTTCCAGCAGACCAAGGAGCACCATAAATTTTCATAAGTAACAAAAGTACGGTGGCTTTATTGACTTGCCTGCATAGAAGAACCCTGGAAGATCACTTTCCATCTTTCCTATAGCTTCCAGTGCCGAATCATAATCATGGCCATACAAAGGAAAAGCATTTCTCCAATGTATATGTCTGAGTAACATAAGAAATGCTAATAAATTACATGAGCATGAGACAGTGAAACAAATTGTGCACATTCTGAAATTCCCTAGAAGACGGCAAACCACAACACAAGCACAGGAAGGGAAAGCATATAGGCCGATATGCTTGAATACTTACTTCACAAAAGTTGGCTGCCCCACTACCCCCAATAGCTTTGTAAGGTCAGATGTCACGAATTGTTTCAAGATAGCCCTGGAGAAGTACAAAATTGGAATAATGTGCATAAGAAAAGAAGCATAATACAAGATCAAAAGGTTTTTACGTTGGAGCTCCAGCGAGATCTCTATTGTGGCTTCCCCCAATGAATGTTGTAAACAAGTACTGGTCATTAGGAGCTCGATCTGGGAACATCATAGAGGAGAAGAGAGTTCCTATACAAAAAACAGTCACGCACGTATTAATGAGGCTATGTTCTAGGAAAAAAAGATGTATGAAGCAATATAAAATCAGAATAAACAAATCACGAGTACACGAAAACTGGTAAAACAAGATTGTTTTGTGTACCGAACTGAGTGCAATGGTACTTCTGTAAATTGAAAACGGTTCAAGTATAAAGCTGAGGAACCTACCAAGCGTTTTCAAACCATGTTTTTGTTGTTCCTTAAAGGGTATCAAGACCCCAAATCCTTCCAGGGGTCTTTTGACGTCTTCCTTCTTAAATGCTGTTACCATGAGGGACAATGGCAGATAATCCACCTACAAATTAATTATGGATTAAGATGAGATTCTGCTACACATGTAAAGTTATAAGAAGCCCGTGTATTTTATGACACGACACCAGTCACACATCTTTACAAAAAAGAATAAAAGAACGAAATCAGTCCACATCTCATAGGTCATAAATGTAATGCTGTGCAATTACTCATAGGCTCTAACAACACTTAGTACGGTGTTGTGATTTGATCTCCAAGTGCATATGTATCAAGAAAAATATAAAATAATAGCGACAGTGGTACTGGTACAATAGAGCATCTTAACAGTGGAAATGTGATTCCATTAATCATATAAATTCAGGAAGCAAGGAATCCTTTGATGATGGAGAAGCAATATAACTACCTTCACTTCAATTATGTATTCATGTCAGTAAAACAGAGCAGAGTATGTCTAGCCTATATTCTTAATTACCAATATATCTCCAAAATATGTGTCACTCATTTTGTCCAGAAAAAGGAGCTACTTAAAGTGCTAGCAAAAGCACTTAATACTGAAATAGACCATATCACTGATCTACTACTGTTTTCATAGAGTTACTTTTTCATGCATTAATAAATACAGTTAGTCTGGCCGCCTCTGAAATAGACCATATCACTGAACTACTGATATTTTCATAGGTCCATTCGTGACAAGGTACGGGAATGAATCATCTATATGCAAATGTAGAAGCAACAACAAAGCCTTTCAGTCCCAAACAAGTTGGGTAGGCTAGAGTTGAAACCCATAAGATATCAAAACCAATTCATGGTTCTGGCACGTGGATACCTAACTTCCATGCACTCGTCCATGGAAAAAAAAAAACCAGCAATATGGCTCTTGTAGTGATAGACCTGAAAAAAATGAAACTGGTGAAGGGATTGAGACAAATTTCCCCTAGCACCAATTTCTTTACAAGAGCAACCATTTCAATTATTGCATTTGTTAATCTAAAATGGTGATCCTAACCTGACCTTAGGAAGAAAGTCTAGCACAAAGGGAGCTCCACCTTTTGTGAACCTCATCCTCTGGACATTGGACAGTGGAGCCTGCAGAGGGAAAATGCAAGAGGTACATAATTTCGTTTTGTGCCCTACGTTCAATAGTTATAATAGCCAGTCATGCGCTAGTGCAGAAATATAAAGTATATTTTATAGATTGGCAGAAAGCAAATTGACCAGATTGTGTATCAAATGAACTTTGAAAATAATGCAGATGAGTGATTCTTACTGTCATTATAACAGCATCAAAGGACTGGTTCTTTGCAAGCTCCTTACTACTAGCATCTTTTGAATCCACAAAAATTGACCACCCATCTGATGCAGAGAGTTCATCGCAGTTACACGCCAATGACAAAACTTGTGTTCCAAGCTTCACATTACTATCTCCAACTTCCTTGTGAAGTGCATCTACTAGTGTCTGAAAAGCATTCCACAACATATGACTTCTCAAAAACAGACGTTAATATTAAGTTTTATGCACCAACCAGTAGAATCAAAAGTCTGAACTGATGGACGGAAAAGGTTGGACAAACCACATATACTACAACACCCCCTCTCACGCGTAGCTCGATAAAGCCTAAACGTGGACAGAAGGGGGGCAAGCAATATGTCCATTTAAATAGCAAAATCTGAGACTTGAATCCAAGGCCTCTTGGCTTTGATACCATATTAAGTTTCATGTACCAACGAGAAGAACAAAAAGTCCAAACTGATGGAGAAGGTTGGGCAATCCACATATACGTCAACACCCCCTCTAGTGTGTGGCTCGATAAGGCCTAAACTGGCCATGAATGTTGTGTGATTCCACCATGCAACTATTTTGTGATGTTAGTCCTTTTATATCGTAGCTGCCTTTGACTTATTTCTCATCTTGCAATATTGTTTCTCAACAACTACGTAGCTAAACATATTCATACACTTGGTCATATATTTGGGCTTTTGTTTGGCATAGCTTTAACTAATATCCGCAAGCTAATAAACTTGTGCCAAGGCAATACAGAAATCAGCAGCGATCATGAGAGGGTGTAAATGGATCGCTAAGCTGTACAATGGATATAAACATGGCAATATTCCTGGCTTGTGAAACTTAAAATAGTGATAATGGTTCATCAAGTGAACATGCATCCTTGAATGGCACAAAAAATAACCATTCCTTCAGTGACCAAGTAAATGCAGCTCTTCCAAATGGGGCAGATGGAGTTTTTCCTTTTTTAGGGAACACAGATGGAGTTAATAGGGCACATACGCGGGTTTTATTTTTATGTTGTTGACACTAACAAAGGAAATGACATGTGACACCGTTGAAGGAATACCTGCATACCACCATGAAATGAAAATGAGGCCCGCTTGCTCCTTCCTTTTCCTGACGAAGCGCCTCCTTTCTTTGATGAATCACCTTTAGCTGTTAGTTTTGACAAGATGGCACCAACGATGAGAGAACCATACCTGAGAGCATTGAAGGAGTATGAATCACCATAACTGGGAATAAAATATTCTTGCTAGCCAAATTTACGACAACGACATGCTTTGGTGTAAATGACAAGTTGAAACCGCAAAAATAGTGAGTCCCATTTAAAAAAACTAGTACAAAATTTATTATCATGATAGCAAACATTTTTCTGAATAATGATGTTCTAGCCCTTTATATTTATAATAATTTATGTCGGCAATTTGTATAGGCATGGATTGATGTTCAAAAAGATGCATATCATCGGGCTAATTAGAAAATATTTCACTCGAAATGAAAATTACAATATGGTTTCGGGAAGATGCATATTATTGGGCTAATTAGGAAATATTGTCTTAAATGAAACTTACAATATGATTTTTTTTGTTCTAGAAGATGCATATTATCAGGATAATTAGGAAATATTTCTCTCAAACAAGTCAGTTCTGTTGCATAGCCAATTAGTCCAACTCCATCGGTAAAAGGAGAAAATAAAGTAATATTTGGAGAAAGGCAGAATATCAAGTAAAGAGGAAAACACAAGGAGATAGATAGTGCACACATAAGCAGTATTAAAGGGTGAACATTCCGTCAATGCCCAATTCAAGGAAGTCCAACAGGGAAAAAGAAAGGCAGTTCAGTAACAAGCTAACAGCAGGACCCAGGAAGGCAAGAAAGCAATGCAAGAAACAAGGATATCTCAAAATGTCATTAAAAAGACATCTTCACTTGTAGAATTTTTACGTAGCTTAAAATGATATAATGCTCTACAGCATTATGTAATAAATGTGAATACATGCTGTAACATAAAAAAATGCATGGGAGATAGCAAAAGCAAAAACATGGACAAGACAACAAATGAAAATGTAGAAGTGAGAATAGATCACTGCAAGCAAATAAAAAAATGTACAAACTTACTTCTTTTCTAAATTCCATAACCCTGGAAATGCATGACGAATCTGCAAAAAACAGTTGTTACTCAAAGCCAACACAGTTAATTAACAAGATGATATGGTCTGGAATAATAATTATTACATTATCAACATTAAACAAGGATCACATGGAAAAGCTCATATGCTGTTTGTGCACATAATACGGTAGTAACTTACAGATAATGACTCAGGATCTCCTGCACTTGTTCCAGCTACAAATGGATCAATAAGATAGTCGACAACCTGTAATCAACATGGAAATTCTTAGCCATGGCTGGTTACAATATGAGCTGCAGAGCTTTTAACTGTATATGATTCAATTATTGATGATCTGTAAGGAAAGAACTCACCTCTCTCCCAAAATGGCGTTCAAAAAAACTCCCAACGCTGTAAAAAACAGGGACGTTCAATTATCTCCTTTAAACAAATAATACATACTACAAACAGGCATGGTGCACTATATATGCCTTTCCCCTACATAAGACCGGAAGCAGATGAGGCTTAAGTAACACTAGCGTACTAGACAGACTCTAGAATCCTAAAAACTTCATACGGGAGGTAACCATTTATTATCTTGTTAGCATTTGGCATATAGACCAATGCAAAACACCAAGTGTGAAGGTTCACCTCTCGCGCAAATGCTCGTCAGACACTTTTTTGGAGTTCCTTGTGCTAGATTTTTCATAGAGAAATGGTTCCAGAAATAACTTGAACTGCAAGGGTAAGAAAGAATTCAGAGCAGAATCAAATTTGAAAGAAAGAGATCTGGAGAATCTACAAATTGTCAATTAGTTACTGAAACCAGCTAATTCAGGTCATGGTAGTGGGCACTAACACTAGCAATCGATAAAATGTTTGTATTTGTTATGCATTCCAATCTATCAGTGGCACTGGCAATAAATAACTCATTTAGAAGGGGTTAGTGTGCCATGTAACATGTACTGTAGGCTGAAGTAGTTAGTACTAGATAGCAGGATATACCTTTGATTTCGTAGAAAGAAGAGTGCTTTTCATTAGCGCAATGGGATCTGAAGGGATCTTATGGAACAAAAAGGAGGGGACTCAAGGGTGAGCTACAATAAGGAAAATGGAAAAGGAGATGCATGATTACATGGAAAACCTATTTACCAGTGCTGGCGCTCCATCCTTAACAGTATAACGCTTGTGCTGGGAGTTAGGCTGGAACAGACATTGAACTTATAAGGTAATTCATTGGTGGGAACAATTTACAGACAACAATACAGAATGCAAAGAATAACGAATTATTCGAAGATAGCATTGGCACATACATACTGCAGTCTGTCCTCAAGACCAAGATCGTCGATTAGCCTACTAGCCTCCAATGCACTTTCTGTCTGCAGGTAACAGAATCAAGTTATGTCATCAGCTAATCTTCTAGGTTCCATTTCAGTTTTGAATTCTATAATAAGGAGAGGAGTGCATGCCCCATCAAGAGAGACCAACAGCACACACACAAACACATGCTTATATTCTAGTAGCAAGCAATTGCGACAACGAGCACTAAACCATAATGTACACAGGTCGCTCAATTCGCTCCAGCATTCGCCGCAATTTGTGGCATACAGAGGCAGCGATGCACAACGCCACAAGTTAGTTAACAAACAGAAATGGGCTCACCATGGTGTTGGCTCCTTCGTCCCAGAGGAATCCGCCGTCGGAGTTGGTCCGTATCTTCCCTCCCGCGCGGTCCTCCGCCTCGAACACGGTGACCCGCACGCCGCTCTTCCTCAGCCTGTACGCCGCCACGAGCCCACTGCACAGACCCATCATTCCGTCAAACACCTGACGTGCGCGAGCGCAAAACCACCCGAGAATTCGGCGCGAAATCTTGTGGCCTCACCTGACGCCGGCGCCGACGACGGCGACCGACCTGGCGCGGGGGTCGTCGGAGGCGGCCATGGCGAGCACGGGGCGGCGCCCGCGCGCGGAGGCGGAGCGACGGGGGCGGCACGAGGAGGCGAAGCGGGTGGGAGCGCAGGACGACGAGGAGGAGGGAGCGGTGGCGGAAGTGAGCATTTGATTCGGGGTTTGGATGGGGAGAGGAGCCGCTCGTCGCCTTTCTCCGTCGCTGTCGCCGATCGGCGCCGCGGAGTAGTAGGTAGCAGGGGTGGGTAGACTAGTCAGTGGGTCGAAACCGGAGGCGGCGCCCTGGTTATGCCACGACGCCTGCTCTGCGTCGGCGTCATCGCCTTCGCAATCGCTATGCCATCGGGTGTTCCGGGAGCACCAAGAGCAACTCCAACGCCGCGACCTAAACGATCCGTGCGATTTGTCTGTTTTTCGTCCGGACGGTTCGACGAACATGTACGTCCGCTTTTTCAAATGAATCGGCTTGAGCGCCCAATAAAAAACGGACCCAAATATGCGCATGAAGAAAAAAAAATGAATCACACGTGGCACAGATAACAAAAATTAAAAACTTAATTTACAATAACCGGCCGGTCAACCGCCGGCCAAAGTCCACTTACACTTAATTAAACATTCATAAAAACAAAAACAAAAGTTCCCGCCAGCACGCAGTCCTAGACGTCGGCCTTGCCCTTGCCGTCGTCATCGTCGCTGATGAGGTCGATGAAGACGGGAGGCGGGACCGGCCCAACCGAAGGCGGCTTGATACGTCGCCAGGGCTGCCTCCTCCAGCGTCTGCTGCGGCGGAGGCAATGCGGCGACGCGGGCGCGCTCCTCCTCTTCCTCCCGCTCCCTCTACATGCGCTACTCCGTGTACGCGCGCTCCTCCACCAGCCTGCGCTGTCGCCAATGCTCGAGGCACATGGCCTCCTGCGCCGGCGTGGCACCAAGCCAAATGCGCGCGGGGGGAGGGGGGCTGACGAACTCCAGCACCTGGCGGGTACCTCTCGGCCGGCTCGGGCGCAAGCATCGTCAGGGTTAGCCGCGGTGGCGCCGGCATCGACGGCACCACGCAGTCCACTGCTGCGGAGAGGGCCATGGCGACCGCCATCTCCGCCTGGTACACGGCCTCCTCCGCTCCTGCTGCTTCGGCCTTCCGCCGCTCCTCCTCGATGGAGGTGGCGGAGGCCTCCGCCATCGCCGCCTGGTAGGCCGCCTCGGCTTCCACCTCCTCTGGCTGGACAACGAGGGGAGGTGGGGGGTTGACGTGGTGGCGGCGCACGCCCCACCACATTTGCTCCTCGTGTTCGAGGGCAAACCAGACCTCCCAATTGGGAGAGTCTGGCGGCGTACTCGGGCATGCGGCGCTGCGCCGGTGTGAGCTGCGCTCGCCGCCTGCGCACCTCCTCGTCGTGCGCCCGCTGTGACCGTGGCGCCGGGATCCGCTGCGGATCAAGGTGCCAGTGGTGTGGCAGCGTGACGTCCGGGTACGACAGCGGCTGCCTGAACTCCCAGTGCCACCGCGCTTGGTGCACCGGGGTGTGCAGACGCTGCCGACCTACTGAGCGGGCAGGCGCCGACGGCGGCGGAGGAGGAGCACGGGAGGATGAGGCGTCGGGGGTGCCTTTGCCCTTGCCGCTGCCGAAGAGGCCCATGGCTAGGGTTTGGCTTGTCGCCGGCAAGGAAGCAGGAAGGTGGTGGTGGGGGGCCAGATGTGGACGAAAGTGGATGAGCCCCCCCCCCCTCCCCGCACGCGTGGGTTAAAAAACGACGCTTGCACTGGCTGACTAGTGGGCCCAGTGTCGATGGCCGTCATAAATTAGACGGCGAGCGGTAGTTGGGTGGCCGTCAAGTGGGACCGCGACGGATAACGAGGAAACGCGCGGCGCGTCCGCGCCAGCGCATTTGCTGCCAAAATTTAGGCTGCAAATGCGTCGGCACGGACGCGTTTTGGATTTGGGTCGGCTCGTTGGGCCTTTACTTTTGTCCACGTCAACCCAAACGATCGCAGGCAGATGATTTGGATCAGTGGGTTGGAGTTGCTCTAAATTATTTTACTCGGACGGGAGAAGAAGCTCTTCTCTTCTCCCAGTCGCAGTTGAACGTCCGTACGATTTCGCTAGTTGTATTTTACACATGGAGAGCACACACATTTTTGGTGAATGTGACGATACAGTACCACCACACATTCTACAGGGTTACAGTTTACACTTGTCGCCGCCGCCGCCTGGCGTCGTCCACTTCTTGATGAGGCAGGTGATGACCCTGGCCAGCCGCTTGGACTTGGACCTGCTCAGCCGCGCCGGCGGCTTCTTGCCCTCGCTGCCCTGCTCGGACGCCGTCTTCCCCGCGGCCTCCTCCTGCTGTTGCTGCTGCTGCTCCTCCTCCTCCTGTTCCTGCTGCGCGGCGGCCTGGCTGGCCACCTCGAGCAGCTCCACCCGTGGCTGCTGCTGCTCCAGCTCGCGCTGCCGCTGCTCCCGGAACAGCCGGAGCAGCCTCTGCGCCTTGTCCTTGGCCTTGCCCGTGCCGTTCGCCGTTAGGGACACCAGCGCCGGGATCACGCCCTCCTGCAGCACCGTCTGGCTGCACCCCTCGTCGCCGTTGCAGATCATCCACAGGCACGACACCGCCTTCTCCTGCTCCGCCGCCTCGCCGTTGTCCAGGATGAACACGATGTCGCCCACGATGGCCTGGTTCGCCGCGATCTCCTTCTTCCCGGGCCAGCTCAGCGCCAGGTTGATCAGCAAGGTCAGGGCCTGGTCCGTCCACGGCGACGACGGCGCCAGGACGGTGTGGATGCTGTGGACCACGCCCGACGAGAGGAGCGCCGGGATGTTGGGCGCGTGCAGGGACAGGTTGTACAGCGTCAGGAGCGCGTCCAGCCGGCACGTGTCGCTCCGGTACCCTTCTTGCAGGCACCTGATCAGGACAGGGATGACTTCGCTCGAGCCGATGATGGCCTGCGCCTCCTCCAGGCAAGACAGGTTGAGGTACATCGCAACCGCAGCCTCGCAGGTCTCCGGTTTCTGCATCATCTGCTCCATCAGAGGGATAACTCCAGCTGAGAGCAGCTGCCGCTTGTTCCTACAAGGCAGACATAGAGCTGAAATGATCAGGCCAAAGAACTGAGCTAAGATCATCTGATCTACCTATGCTTGCTGCAAAGAGCCTTTTCTCTGACACTGTGATTTGAGGGAGAAAAAAAACAGAAATGAATTATCTATATGTGATATTTACCTGTTATTGCTGACAGCAAGATTGAAAAGAGCCATTGTTCCGACCTCCTGAGATTGCACGTCTTCTCTGCTGAGAGCCATCTTCAGGAAGCAGGTGAGTGGCTCAGTAATACCATTAGCACCCACATAGTCCCTGAGCTCATCATCACCCTTCAACTGGAACCTGACCTGCTCGACCACCTCACGCTGCTCATCGATGCACTCACTGCCCTTGCTTAGGACACGCAGCCAGCGTTCACATCTCTCGGGTGCAGCCTCCACAGGGTTATTCTGAAAAGAGCACTTCTCCACAGAGACCTCCTCTTCTTCTTCGCATGTCTCAGATGTCGCCTCCCTGGAATTATGGCTAGAGCACTTCTCCAAAGCAACGTCGGTGTTCAACTTGCCGTCTTTTGCATCTTTTGCGCCTGCGTCTTCGAACAAAATCGTGCTAACACCATTCGTCACCACGCATTTGCTATTCTTTAGAGATGTTATCCTCAAATATTTGAGCTTTGGAGATTCTGGAGGGGCGGAGGGAACTGGAACCCCATTTTGTTCACACCAGGATGTTATCAGACCCTTGATGCAGTAATTAGGTGTCACGGAAAGCTGGGGTAACTCTTTCCGAGTTTTGGGGCAGGTTGTATTCCCACTGTTAAACCATTTCTCGATGCAAGCCCGCTCGTAGGTCTGACCAGATGCGATAACAACAGGGTCATACATGAGCTGCAGAGAGATTGGACACCTTAGTTCCTCAGGTGGCAATGGCATGCTCCCTGATAGCCCTTTAATCTGCTTGAAATTGATGGAGCCAGACCTAGGCAGGAGCTTCTCGAGAGAAAGGAGATTTCCTTGGAGATCACTTGAGCTGGATATTGAAGTGAAGGAGCACGAAGGACTTGAGGACTGGGAGTTGATGGAATCCATTGTTTCGCTCCTGAAATGACTTGAATATTTCCTCATAAGATGCAGCAGATAGGATGCTATTGATTCTTTCTTCGTGTCTTCTTCTGCCTGGGCTCTTTCAAGAAGCCTTCTAATTGCTCTTCTCTCAGTAAGAGCTGCAGCAGATGATGTAATGCCAGCTCTCAAAATAGTTTGCCGAAAGAATTCAAGTTCATTGTCATCAAGGAATCCATTGGATTTCTTCTCATTCTGAATTATCTGTTTCACTTGATCACCAACTTGCTTTTCAGCCTGATCCAAAGCAAAAACTGAATTCTCCAGCTCATTTGCAATCTCTGGGATCTGAAAATTTTCCAACAACAAATAATTATCGAAGGGTTTCGCCAAAAATATATCATCTGAAGAATAGGCATGCAAAAAAAAAATTGAGAAAACAATTAGCGACTACATCAAGGTAGTGAAGAAGAATCGATGCTATGATATAAAAAACTACAACTCCCTGCTTATGGTGAATCCGTCCATGATGAAACATTATATTCTGTAGTAGAAATTCTAGAAATACGTTTGTACATGACCAGTGAAAACCTGAGAATTAATTGCTTCTGGAAGTGTTTCTTCCAACTGGTGAAGACTTTCTAAAAGAGCGCATCTTCCTTTCTCAAATTTTGTAAGAACACATTCTGCTGTTAGGGCCTGCAATACAATAACCATGTTAAATACAGAACATTGCATTGCTGTAAAAGGAAACAGAAATATGAGAAAATTTGTTCTCTAACATCAGGCACATCCAGCAAGTTTGATGAGCGAGATTGTCCAACTAGCATTAACAATTTTATAATGTAGCAGTGCAGTAAAAGAACAGTTCGTGTATACATAGTCTGATAAGCTTTTACTTCCCAAACATGGAGAGCAAGCATATTCATACAAATGAAAATTATTTACCAAGTAAAGCTTGCTACACTCTGAGCAATACTGAAGTAGATTCTTGGCTTTATCAACAGCTATGCGCAAGGAGCTCAACGCCAGAAGTCCAGAATTACTTCCAGGTTTTGTACTCTCAAGGGCAGGGATGGCAATTGAAACTTCATGAACTACAGTGTAAAGTTTCTTACATAGTTCACCATGTAGCTGCACAAATAATCAAATAGCAATCCAAATGAATCTACAATGTTAATATGCCATATTATTGCATAAGCAAAGTACTTCCAACGACAGAGTCAAAGACAGGAAATTTTAGAAAAAAACAGCAGCGTTTATCACAGTTTTCTAACTTACTGTTTGGTGACATCAGAGTGTTCTCACAGAAGAGTCTTATCATATATTCCCTCCGTTCACAAATATAAGATGTTTTAACATTTTTATGAATTGGATGTATAGACACGTTGTAGTGTGCTTGTTTTCCCATTTCAGTCTGTATGTAATCCATATTGAAATATCCAAAAGATCTTATATTTGTGAACAGAGGGAGTACAATACAAACTGGTGGTGGTATTTACTGGATGCAATTTTATTTTCTAGCACAAGAATGCTTATATACATAACTACATAATCATCACAAGGCACATAGGAAGTGGAGTCAATGATCAGAAGCGTGTTCAATGCCTTCCTATATCTAAAGACAGTCCACAGATAACAGCAAGATTACAATCTCATTACCATTGCTCAATTAATAGCTTTTGGTGGAATTAGGGGATCAGCCGGATTACCTTCCAATTGCCAGCAACAACAAAGTCCGCGTCAACCTCAACCCTCTCCATGGCGTCCTTTTAGTCAAATTTCATCTGCAAAGAGAGCAATGGATTGAACATGATATTGCTCATAATCCCCAGCACAAATATGTGATAGGTAACTGGCAAAAGTTTCTTTAATGTTTACAAATTGATTGCATTGGTATATATACAAGAAACGGCTCAAATCTCTCACCATGAGTCAGTATAACTAACTTAAATGCAAAATAAATATCAAGTTCTATTTAAATAAATACAAAACAAAGATGCCTATAGCTTACATAAATGGCATTGATCACATAACCTGAAAGAAAAACATGTCATCAATTAAGTATGCAGTATGTAACCTTAACAACATAAAAAATAGCACCAGAAAAAGAAGGTGGCAAAAGTTCTATGGCCTTCTGATTCACCCACAATTAGCACAAGATTAGAAAATAATAAATCAAACCAATTTAACAAAAGAAGAAGAAAAAGGATGCCTAATCCCCGCAGTTATGCAATCGAAATTGCAAGATGGAAACTCCGGCAACCTTGTTGGTACGGATTCCATTAAGACAAGGTGCTTTTGTGTCTAAAAACGGATTTTTGCCAGTTCGGCCAGCTAAAAATGGAGCAATGACAGCATATTTCATGGACCGAAGAGCTAAACTTGGCTGCGAGTTGTTTGTGTTCAAATACGCAGAGAAAGCTAGATTCTGAATTGTAACATGCAAACTCCATATATTTCTACAAAATAGCATAAGTGCATCTACCACTGATTTCGACAGCCTAAAGACATTACGTGTAGTTTTTAGCAAATGAGCCAACACGTCTGGTTTTGGTATGGCAGGGGCAGGCAGGATGCTCTGTATTGTCAGCATATATTCAACCACATTGAAGAAATAAGGTGGTAAAATATAGTAGAATTGAAGCTACACGAATTCCATCTCCATAGTATCACCACGAAGCTTGGCGCTCTAATCCATGAGGAACCCAACGCATGCACAAGCTGCAAAGTCAGCAGCGTTGCTCCTCCTCCAATCCCCATCGTCGTGTAATTCGAGAACTGGAGAAAGGAGAGAAACGAAACCGTCCATACCTGACGGAGACAGGGGGAAGAAGGAGCCGAGCCTTAAATTTCCCCATTGCAGGGCAACTTCATCAACTGCTCTGCCTTCAGGGTCTCCCCGCAACCCACCCACCCTTGTTCCAGAGGCGCTTAACCTGGCGCGAGACGGAGAGGTGGGAGGAGGACGGGGAGAAGAGAAAATGGCCGTGGCGTTGAACCGCGAATAGCACGGGTGCGCCCCCGCGGGGACGGTGGAGGCTGCCGTCCTCGCTGGGCCCCGGAAAGCTCGTGCGCCGGAGGATAAATTTAGGGCCTCCGCCCCCATTCCCGCTCGCGGAGCTAACCGACGGCGTTCGGATTTGGTTGGCGAGAAAAAGGCTGCGCCATTTGCGCATGCCAGCGGCGGGTTGCGGCCGCAGCCTGCGGGGGCTACAGCTTAGAGCAACTTCAATGGGACGACCCATTGAAGTCCGCCCGCGTCCGTTCGAGTCTGTGCGGACAAAAATGGCGGCCCAACGAGTCGACCCAAACTCAAATCGTGTCTGTTCGGCGTCCGCGCCGACCCATTTCCGGCCCAAAATTGCGCCTGGAATGCGTCGGCGCGGACGCGAAGCGGACGCGCCGCGCGTCTCCTCGCCGTCCGCCGCGTCCCCACCTGACGGCCGTCCAACTACGACGGTCAACATAATTTATGACGACCGCCCACCTTGGGCCCACGCATCACCGACGGCGGTCGTTCTTTTTTAAGCCGGGCGTGCGGCGGGGCCGTCCTCATCCACTACCACTCGCCCCCGTCCCCATCTGGCCACCCCTGCCCCCACGCCGGCGACAACCCTAGCCACCGCCAGCATGGGCTTCTTCTCCGGCATCGGCAGCAGCCGCAAGGGCAAGGCCCCCGCCCGCCATTCCCCCTCCCTCCCCGACCTCCCCGCGCCGGCACGTGATACGTCTCCACCGTATCTATAATTTTTAATTGTTACATGCTACTATATTATCTGTTTTGGATGTTTATGGACTTTATTAAACACTTTTATATTATTTTTGGGACTAACCTATTAACCGGAGGCCCAGCCCAAATTGTTGTTTTCTTGCCTATTTCAGTGTTTCAAAGAAAGGAATATCAAACGGAGTCCAAACGGAATGAAACCTTCGGGAGCATGATTTTTGGAACGAACGTGATCCAGGAGACTTGGAGTTGAAGTCAAGGAAGCTTCGAGGTGGCCACGAGGCAGGGAGGCGCGCCTGCCCCCTGGGCGCGCCCCCACCCTCGTGGGCCCCTCGTGGCTCCCCTGACCGACTTCTTTCGCCTATATATATCCATATACCCTAAAAATATCGGGGAACAGAATAGATCGGGAGTTCCACCGCCGCAAGCCTTTGTAGCCACCAAAAACCAATCGGGGCTCTGTTCCGGCACCCTGCCGGAGGGGGGAACCCTCACCGGTGGCCATCTTCATCATCCCGGCGCTCTCCATGACGAGGAGGGAGTAGTTCACCCTCGGGGCTGAGGGTATGTACCAGTAGCTATGTGTTTGATCTCTCTCTCTCTCGTGTTCTTGAGGTGATACGATCTTGATGTATCGCGAGCTTTGCTATTATAGTTGGATCTTATGATGTTTCTCCCCATCTACTCTCTTGTAATGGATTGAGTTTTTCCTTTGAAGTTATCTTATCGGATTGAGTCTTTAAGGATTTGAGAACACTTGATGTATGTCTTGCCGTGCTTATCTGTGGTGACAATGGGATATCACGTGATCCACTTGATGTATGTTTTGGTGATCAACTTGCGGGTTCCGCCCATGAACCTATGCATAGGGGTTGGCACACATTTTCGTCTTGACTCTCCAGTAGAAACTTTGGGGCACTCTTTGAAGTTCTTTGTGTTGGTTGAATAGATGAATCTGAGATTGTGTGATGCATATCGTATAATCATACCCACGGACACTTGAGGTGACATTAGGGTTTTGGTTGATTTGTGTCTTAAGGTGTTATTCTAGTACGAACTCTATGATAGATCGAACGGAAAGAATAGTTTCGTGTTATTTTACTACGGACTCTTGAATAGATCGATCAGAAAGAATAACTTTGAGGTGGTTTCGTACCCTACCATAATCTCTTGGTTTGTTCTCCGCTATTAGTGACTTTGGAGTGACTCTTTGTTGCATGTTGAGGGATTGTTATATAATCCAATTATGTTATTATTGTTGAGAGAACTTGCACTAGTGAAAGTATGAACCTTAGGCCTTGTTTCAACTCATTGCAATATCGTTTGTGCTCACTTTTATCGCTTGCTACCTTGCAGTTTTTATATTTTTAGATTACAAAAACCTATATCTACCATCCATATTGCACTTGTATCACCATCTCTTCGCCGAACTAGTGCACCTATACAATTTACCATTGTATTGGGTGTGTTGGTGACACAAGAGACTCTTTGTTATTTGGTTGCAGGGTTGTTTGAGAGAGACCATCTTCATCCTACGCCTCCCACGGATTGATAAACCTTAGGTCATCCACTTGAGGGAAATTTGCTACTGTCCTACAAACCTCTGCACTTGGAGGCCCAACAACGTCTACAAGGAGAAGGTTGTGTAGTAGACATCAAGCTCTTTTCTGGCGCCGTTGCCGGGGAGGTGAGTACTTGAAGGTATATCTTTAGATCTTGCAATCGAATCTTTTTGTTTCTTGTTTTTATGACTAGTTTCGTCTATAAAAGAAAACTACAAAAAAATGGAATTGAGTTTGCCTCATACGCTTCATCTTTTTAATGTCTTTCGTGAAAATGATGGGAAGGAAAATTGTGCTCATGTACTAGAAGAAGAATGCATTAGAATGTTTGGCACTAAATCTTTGAATGATGAGCATGATTGCAATGTTGTTAGTATGAATTCTTTGAATACCCATGATGCTAATGATATGCAAAGCCACAAGCTTGGGTATACTATGTTTGATGAAGATGATATGTTTAGTCCCCCAAGTTTTGATGAGCAAATTTATTATGATAAAAGCATGCCTCCTATTTATGATGATTACTGTGATGACACGTATGCTATAAAGAATAAAGATAACCATGAAAATTGTCATCATGATTTTAATTTTCAATTGGATTATGCTTCACATGATAGCTATTTTGTTGAGTTTTCTCCCACTACTATTCATGAGAAGAATTTTGCTTATGTGGAGAGTAATAAAATTTTCTATGCTTGTGCATCATGAGAAAAATGCTTTATGTGCTGGTTATATGGTTGAATTCATTCATGATGCTACTGAAAATTATTATGAGAGAGGATCATATGCTTCTACATATTGCAATAATATCAAGTTTCCTCTCTATATGTTGAAAATCTTGAAGATTTGCTTGTTTTACCTTCCTATGCTAGTTGTTTCATGTTCCCATAAATTGTTTGCTCACAAAATTCCTATGCATAGGAAGTGGGTTAGACTTAAATTTGCTAGTCATATTCTTCATGATGCTCTCTTTATGTTTTAATTCTTATCTTTTATGTGAGCATCATTGAAATCATCATGCCTAGCTAGGGGCGTTAAACGTTAGCGCTTGTTGGGAGACAACCCAAATTTATTTTTGTTTCTTGCTTTTTGGTTCTGTTTAGTAATAAATTTTTGATCTAGCCTCTGGTTAGATGTAGTTTTATGTTTTAATTAGTGTTTGTGCCAAGTAAGACCTATAGGATCTTCTTGGATGATAGTTATTTGATCTTGCTGAAAATTCCAGAAACTTTTTGTTCATGAAAATAATTGTTTAAAATCACCAGAACGTGATAAAATACTGATTCCAATTGCAGCAGATCAATAATCAAATTATATAGGTCGTCCTATTTTGGTAGAATTTTTGGAATTTCAGAAGTATACGCTTGATACAGTTTACTACAGACTGTTCTGTTTTTGACAGATTCTGTTTTTAGTGTGTTGTTTGCTTATTTTGATGAGTCTATGGCTAGTAAAAGAGTTTATAAACCATAGAGAATTTGGAATACAGTAAGTTTAACACCAATATAAATAAAGAATGAGTTCATTACAGTACCATGAAGTGGTGTTTTGTTTTTTCTTTCGCTAACGGAGCTCACGAGATTTTCTGTTAAGTTTTGTGTTGTGAAGTTTTCAAGTTTTGGGTAAAGATTCGATGGACTATGGAATAAGGAGTGGCGAGAGCCTAAGCTTGGGGATGCCCAAGGCACCCCAAGGTAATATTCAAGGACAACAAAAAGCCAAAGCTCGGGGATGCCCCGGAAGGCATCCCCTCTTTCGTCCTCATCCATCGGTAACTTTACTTGGAGCTATATTTTTATTCACCACATGATATGTGTTTTGCTTGGAGCGTCATTTTATTTTTCTTTGTTTTGCTTGCTGTTTGAATAAAATTCCAAGATCTGAAATTCTTAAATGTTAGAGAGTCTTCACATAGTTGCATAATTATTCAACTACTCATTGATCTTCACTTATATCTTTCAGAGTAGTTTGTCGTTTGCTCTAGTGCTTCACTTATATCTTTTAGAGCCCGGCGGTGGTTTTATTTTGAAGAAATAGATGAACTCTCATGCTTCACTTATATTATTTTGAGAGTCCTAAACAGCATGGTAATTTGCTTTGGTTATGAATTTAGTCCTAATATGATAGGCATCCAAGAGGGATATAATAAAAACTTTCATATAAAGTGCATTGAATACTATGAGAAGTTTGATTCCTTATGATTGTTTTGAGATATGAAGATGGTGATATTAGAGTCATGCTAGTTGAGTAGTTATGAATTTGAGAGATACTTGTGTTAAATTTTGTGATTCCCGTAGCATGCACGTATGGTGAACCGTTATGTGATGAAGTCGGAGCATGATTTATTTATTGATTGTCTTCCTTATGAGTGGCGGTCGGGGACGAGCGATGGTCCTACCAATCTATCCCCCTAGGAGCATGCGTGTAGTACTTCATTTCGATAACTAATAGATTTTTGCAATAAGTATATGAGTTCTTTATGACTAATGTTGAGTCCATGGATTATACGCACTCTCACCCTTCCACCATTGCTAGCCTCTCTTGTGCCGCGCAACTTTCGCCGGTACCATACACCCACCATATACCTTCCTCAAAACAGCCACCATACCTACCTATTATGGCATTTTCATAGCCATTCCGAGATATATTGCCATGCAACTTTCCACCGTTCCGTTTATTATGACACGCTCCATCATTGTCATATTGCTTTGCATGATCATGTAGTTGACATTGTATTTGTGGCAAAGCCACCGTTCATAATTCTTTCATACATGTCACTCATGAGTCATTGCACATCCCGGTACACCACCGGAGGCATTCATATAGAGTCATATTTTGTTCTAAGAATCGAGTTGTAATTCTTGAGTTGTAAGTACATAAAAGTGTGATGATCATCACTATTAGAGCATTGTCCCAGTGAGGAAAGGGTGATGGAGACTATGATTCCCCCACAAGTCGGGATGAGACTCCGGACGAAAAAAAAGAGGCCAAAGAAGCCCAAAAAAAAGAGGCCATAAAAAAAAGAGAAGGCCCAAAAAAACAAAAAAGAGAGAAAAAAGAGAGAAGGGACAATGCTACTATCCTTTTACCACACTTGTGCTTCAAAGTAGCACCATAATCTTCATGATAGAGAGTCTCCTATGTTGTCACTTTCATATACTAGTGGGAATTTTCATTATAGAACTTGGCTTGTATATTCCAATGATGGGCTTCCTCAAAATGCCCTAGGTCTTCGTGAGCAAGCGAGTTGGATGCACACCCACTTAGTTTCTTTTGTTGAGCTTTCATACACTTATAGCTCTAGTGCATCCGTTGCATGGCAATCCCTACTCACTCACATTGGTATCTATTGATGGGCATCTCCATAGCCCGTTGATACGCCTAGTTGATGTGAGACTATCTTCTCCTTTTTTGTCTTCTCCACAACCACCATTCTATTCCACCTATAGTTCTATGTCCATGGCTCACGCTCATGTATTGCGTGAAGATTGAAAAAGTTTAAGAACATAAAAAGTATGAAACAATTGCTTGGCTTGTCATCGGGGTTGTGCATGATTTAAATATTTTGTGTGATGAAGATAGAGCATAGCCAGACTATATGATTTTGTAGGGATAACTTGCTTTGGCCATGTTATTTTGAGAAGACATGATTGCTTTGTTAGTATGATTGAAGTATTATTGTTTTCATGTCAATATTAAACTTTTGTTTTGAATCTTATGGATATGAATATTTTTGCCACAATAAAGATTATATTGATAAATATGTTAGGTAGCATTCCACCTCAAAAATTCTGTTTTTATCATTTACCTACTCGAGGACGAGCAGGAATTAAGCTTGGGGATGCTGATACGTCTCCAACGTATCTATAATTTTTGATTGTTCCATGCTATTATATTATCTGTTTTGGATGTTTATGGGCTTTATTAAACACTTTTATATTATTTTTGGGACTAACCTATTAACCGGAGGCCCAGCCCAAATTGTTGTTTTCTTGCCTATTTCAGTGTTTCAAAGAAAGGAATATCAAACGGAGTCCAAACGGAATGAAACCTTCGGGAGCGTGATTTTTGGAACGAACGTGATCCAGGAGACTTGGAGTTGAAGTCAAGGAAGCTTCGAGGTGGCCACGAGGCAGGGAGGCGCGCCTGCCCCCTGGGCGCGCCCCCACCCTCGTGGGCCCCTCGTGGCTCCCCTGACCGACTTCTTTCGCCTATATATATCCATATACCCTAAAAATATCGGGGAACAGAATAGATCGGGAGTTCCACCGCCGCAAGCCTTTGTAGCCACCAAAAACCAATCGGGGCTCTGTTCCGGCACCCTGCCGGAGGGGGGAACCCTCACCGGTGGCCATCTTCATCATCCCGGCGCTCTCCATGACGAGGAGGGAGTAGTTCACCCTCGGGGCTGAGGGTATGTACCAGTAGCTATGTGTTTGATCTCTCTCTCTCTCTCGTGTTCTTGAGGTGATACGATCTTGATGTATCGCGAGCTTTGCTATTATAGTTGGATCTTATGATGTTTCTCCCCATCTACTCTCTTGTAATGGATTGAGTTTTTCCTTTGAAGTTATCTTATCGGATTGAGTCTTTAAGGATTTGAGAACACTTGATGTATGTCTTGCCGTGCTTATCTGTGGTGACAATGGGATATCACGTGATCCACTTGATGTATGTTTTGGTGATCAACTTGCGGGTTCCGCCCATGAACCTATGCATAGGGGTTGGCACACATTTTCGTCTTGACTCTCCAGTAGAAACTTTGGGGCACTCTTTGAAGTTCTTTGTGTTGGTTGAATAGATGAATCTGAGATTGTGTGATGCATATCGTATAATCATACCCACGGATACTTGAGGTGACATTGGAGTATCTAGGTGACATTAGGGTTTTGGTTTATTTGTGTCTTAAGGTGTTATTCTAGTACGAACTCTATGATAGATCGAACGGAAAGAATAGCTTCGTGTTATTTTACTACGGACTCTTGAATAGATTGATCAGAAAGAATTGAGGTGGTTTCGTACCCTACGATAATCTCTTCGTTTGTTCTCCGCTAGTAGTGACTTTGGAGTGACTCTTTGTTGCATGTTGAGGGATTGTTATATGAGTCAATTATGTTATTATTGTTGAGAGAACTTGCACTAGTGAAAGTATGAACCTTAGGCCTTGTTTCAACGCATTGCAATACCATTTGTGCTCACTTTTATCGCTTGCTACCTTGCAGTTTTTATATTTTTAGATTACAAAAACCTATATCTACCATCCATATTGCACTTGTATCACCATCTCTTCGCCGAACTAGTGCACCTATACAATTTACCATTGTATTGGGTGTGTTAAGGACACAAGAGACTCTTTGTTATTTGGTTGCAGGGTTGTTTGAGAGAGACCATCTTCATCCTACGCCTCCCACAGATTGATAAACCTTAGGTTATCCACTTGAGGGAAATTTGCTACTGTCCTACGAACCTCTGCACTTGGAGGCCCAACAACGTCTACAAGGAGAAGGTTGCGTAGTAGACATCAGCGCGCGCTCCCCGGCAGAGGCAGCGCATCAACGTGTCGTTGCACGAGGCCGAGTGGCACTGGCACCACCGCGTGCCTCTGCCGTACCCCGACGTGACGCTGCCGCATGACTGGCATTTGGATCCGGAGAGGATCCCAGTGCCGGCGGCACCGCGGATGGCGAGGGCCCATGCGGAGGAGGTGCGGCGTGGGCGGGCGTTGCGGACGTCGGAGCAGCGTGCCAAACCGCACTTCACCGTCGACTCGCCCAATTGGGCTCGATGGTTCGCCTTCGAGCATGAGGAGGCGAGGCGACGCGGCGTCCGTGGCGTCGACCACAGCCTGCCGCCGCCCGCGCTCGTCGTCCGCGACGAGGACCAGGAGGCCGAGGCTGCCTACCAGGCAGCCATTAAGGAGAGCGAGGAGGAGGAGCGGTGGAGGGAGGCGGATGAGGCGGCTTTCGAGGCTGCCATGGCGGAGGCCATGGCCCTCTCCGCGGCAGGCGACTGCATCATGCCGCCGGTGACCCCGCCTTCCCCGCCCAAAGCCGAGCCGGAGGAGCCGGCCTACCTCGAGCGCTACTCCTGGACCAGAGTAGTGCGCAAGTGGGTCAGCGCTCCGCCGATCTGGCTCGGGGCGACGAAGAAGTAGGAGGCGGCCTACCTCGACCACTGGCACCGCGTTCGGCTGGCCGAGGAGCGCCGGGAGGGCGAGCGCCTGCAGATGCTCGAGCGCGAGGCCGAAGAGGAGGCGCGCCAGGCCCAAGCAGCGGCGGCGCGGGCAGCGGCGGCACAGCCTGACATCGCCGCCCTCTGGAACACGGCGTTCCCCTGGGCCGGCCCTGCGCCGACGTTGATCGACCTCACCGGTCCCGACGCAGACGCCGCCGTCGACGAGGATGCCTAGGGCAGCGCGTCTCGTCGGCCTTCGTGGCCGGCTTTTATGTTTAATTAAATGCATGTATTTATTTTTAAAATGCTTGCAATACTTTTTTTGGCGCGCCGACGAAATGGGTCGGGCCAGCGTTGGGCGCTCGCACCGACCCAAACACAACGCCGGACGTTTGTGTCCGCCGGGCTGACCCAAACGGACAAAAAGCGGACAAAATCGCCATCCATTTGGGTCGGCCTGTTGGAGTTGCTCTTAGCGCGCGCGGTTGCGGCCACGGCAGCCGGGGTAGGGGGCAAGCGCGGATGGCTGGCAGACCTGGCGGTCAACTTTGCTTGCTGCAATGGCCGTTCGTGCGAAGCGCGGGGCCTGGGGGTGCGATGCGCCGTCCGGCAGCACGCGGCGGGTGCCCGCCTGACAACATCTACAGCCGGACCTGTCAAACGTGCAGACAGTCTGGTCACAAAAAACCAACTCAACCAAACGCCTTGAACCGTCCTCAAATGCCCGGTCAGACCGGCGCTCCTCATATCCAGCCCAAATATAGGGCTGATATGAGGCGACCCGAACACGCCTGGACGCGTCTGCCTGACAAGCCCACCCATCACCAACCACACGGCTATCCCATAAAAAAACTCATCCGGCTCATCGCTCCGAACCCTAGCTCACTCACACTCTCCTCTATCGCTCTGTCATCTCCACTCCCCGCATCAATTTCGATCAAATCCGGCGGAATGTCGAGCTTCGGCAACCGCTCCGACTCCGAGCTGGATCCCGACTTTGAGTTGGTCCTCCACATAGACTTGGAGCGGTCAAAGGTGGAGACCGGGGGCAGCTCCCGATCTGCAGCGTCGCCGCAGACACAGCTCCCCCGTCGGCGCAGGCCCCTCCTGGCCCATGCGCAGCTCCGACAGGCCTGCGCAATCCGCGCCTCTCCTATGTCGTTCCCTACCCGCGCCGGCTGCTGCTCCCCCACGTGGGCAGCGGTGGGTGCTTGTGCCTTGCCCGCCGGCCCGGACAAGCACGCCAGGATCATAGGCGCGCCGCCTGCTGCGAGAGGCAGCGGGAAAGGGAAATGAAGGAGGCGGAGCAGTCCGTGTTGGAAATATGCCCTAGAGGTAATAATAAATTGGTTATTATCATATTTTCGTGTTCATGATAAAGGTTTATTATTCATGCTAGTATATTGACCGAAAACTTAAATACATGAATGAATACATAAACAAATACTAAGTCCCTAGTAAGCCTCTACTAGACTAGCTCGTTGATCAAAAGATGGTTAAGGTTTCCTAACCATAGACATGTGTTGTCACTTGATAACGAGATCACATCATTAGGAGAATGATGTGATGGACAAGACCCATCCGTTAGCATGGCATATGATCGTTCAGTTTTTGCTACTGCTTTCTTAATGTCAAATACATATTCCTTCGATCATGCAACTCCCGGATACCGGAGGAATACCTTGTGTGCTATCAAACGTCACTTCGTAATTGGGTGATCATAAAGGTGCTCTACAGGTATCTCCGAAGGTGTCTGTTGAGTTGGCGTGCATCAAGATTGGGATTTGTCACTCCGTATGACGGAGAGATATCTCTGGGCCCTCTCGGTAATACATCATCACAAGAAGCTTGCAAGCAAAGTGACTAAGGAGTTAGTTACAAGATGATGTATTATGGAACGAGTAAAGAGACTTGCCAGTAATGAGATCGAACCAGCTATGGAGATACGTACGATCGAATCTCGGGCAAGTAACATACCGACAGACAAAGGAAACTACGTTACGTTGTCATAAAGGTTCAACCGATAAAGATCTTCGTACAATATGTAGGAACCAATATGGGCATCCAGGTCCCGATATTGGTTATTGACCGGAGAAGCGTCTCGGTCATGTCTACATCATTCTTGAACCTGTAGGGTCCGCACGCTTAACGTTCATGATGATATAGTACTATATGAGTTATGTATGTTGGTGACCGAATGTTAGTCGGAGTCCCGGATGAGATCACGAACATGACGAGGAGCTCCGAAATGGTTCGGAGGTAAAGATTAATATATAGGATGAAGGTATTCGGGTTTCGGAATGCACCGGATTACCATCGGACGACCGAAAGGAGTTCCAGGAGGCCACGGGGGCTTATTGGGCCAACGAGGGGAGCACCCCAGCCCACAAGGAGCTGGCGTGCCCCACCTCTAGTAGCCGTCCCCTAGGGAAGGAAAGGGGGGCCCAGCCCCTTCTACCTTTCCTCTTCACGCGCCAAAGGAGAAAAGGAGGAGAGCTGGCCTCTCCTGCCTTCTTCCCTGATACGTCCATTTTGCATCATGCTTTTATATTGATATTTATTGCATTATGGGGCTGTTATTACACATTATATCACAATACTTATGCCTTTTCTCTCTTATTTTACAAGGTTCACATGAAGAGAAAGAATGCCAGCAGCGGGGATTCTGGACTGGAAAAGGAGCAAATATTAGAGACCTATTCTGCACAACTCCAAAAGTCCTGAAACTTCACAGAGAATTATTTTGGAATATATAAAAAATATTGGGAGAAGAAAGCACCAGAGGGGGCCACCTGTGATCCACAAGGATGGGGGCGCACCCCTGCCTTGTGGGCCACCTGGCAGGCCCCCGATGCCCATCTTCTGCTATATGGTGTGTTTTACCTGGAAAAAATCAGAAGGAAGCTTTCAGGATGAAGCGCCGCCGTCTCGAGGCGAAAATTGGGCAGAACCAATCTAGGGCTCCGGCGGAGTTGTTCTGTCGGGGAACTTCCCTGCAGGAGGGGGAAATCGAAGCCATCGCCATCACCAACGATCCTCTCATCGAGAGGGGGTCAATCTCCATCAACATCTTCACCAGCACCATCTCCTCTCAAACGCTAGTTCATCTCTTGTATCTGATCTTTGTCTCAAAACCTCAGATTGGTACCTGTGGGTTGCTAGTAGTGTTGATTACTCCCTGTAGGTGATGCTAGTTGGTTTACTCGGTGGAAGATCATATGTTCAGATCCTTAATGATAATTAATACTCCTCTGATTATGAACATGGATATGCTTTGTGAGTAGTTACGTTTGTTCCTGAGGACATGGAAGAAGTCTTCTTATAAGTAATCATGTGAATTTGGTATCCATTCGATATTTTGATGAGATGTATGTTGTCTCTCCTTTAGTAGTGTTATGTGAACGTCGACTACATGACACTTCACCATGATTTGGGCCTAGGAGAAGGCATTGGGAAGTAATAAGTAGATGATGGGTTGCTAGAGTGACAGAAGCTTAAACCCTAGTTTATGCGTTGCTTCGTAAGGGGCTGATTTGGATCCATATGTTTCATGCTATGGTTAGATTTATCTTAATTATTCTTTCGTAGTTGCGGGTGCTTGCGAAAGGGGTTAATCATAAGTGGGAGGCTTGTCCAAGGAAGGGCAGCACCCAAGCACGGTCCACCCACATACCAAATTATGAAAGTAACAAACGCGAATCATATGAGCATGATGAAAACTAGCTTGACAGTAATTCCCATGTGTCCTCGGGAGCGCTTTGCTTTATATAAGAGTTCGTCCAGGCTTGTCCTTTGCTACAAAAAGGATTGGGCCACCTTGCTGCACCTTAGCTAATTTTGTTACCTGTTACCTGTTACAAATTATCTTATCACAGAACTATCTGTTACCGATAATTTCAGTGCTTGCAGAGATTACCTTGCCGAAAACCGCTTGTCATTTCCTTCTGCTCCTCGTTGGGTTCGACACTCTTACTTATCGAAAGGACTATGATAGATTCCCTATACTTGTGGGTCATCAAGACTCTTTTCTGGCGCCGTTGCCGGGGAGTGAAGCACCTTTGGTAAGTGGAATTTGGTAAGGAAACATTTATATAGTGTGCTGAAATTTACCGCCATTTGTTACTATGGAAAATAATCCTTTGAGGGGCTTGTTCGGGTATCTTCACCCCGACCGGAAGAGCAGAGAGTTTCTCCTCAACCTTCGCACCTACTGAAAATATTTATTATGAAATTCCTTTGGGTATGATAGAGAAACTGTTAGCTAATCCTTATGCAGGAGATGGAACATTACATCCTGATATGCACCTAATCTATGTGGATGAACTTTGTGGATTATTTAAGCTTGCAGGTTTGCCCAAGGATGTTGTCAAGAAAAGTTCTTCCATTTATCTTTGCAGGGAAAGGCATTAACATGGTATAGGCTATGTGATGATATCGGTGAAGGAAATATGTGTTGGGTAACGTAGTAATTTCAAAAAAATTCCTACGCACACGCAAGATCATGGTGATGCATAGCAACGAGAGGGGAGAGTGTTGTCCACGTACCCTCGTAGACTGACAGCGGAAGCGTTATCACAACGCGGTTGATGTAGTCGTACGTCTTCACGATCCGACCGATCAAGTACCGAACGCACGGCACCTCCGAAGTTCTACACACGTTCAGCTCGATGACGTCCCTCGAACTCCGATCCAGCCAAGTGTTGAGGGAGAGTTTCGTCAGCACGACGGCGTGGTGACGATGATGATGCTCCACCGACGCAGGGCTTCGCCTAAGCTCGCAACGGTATTATCGAGGTGTAATATGGTGGAGGGGGCACCACACACGGCTAAAATATCGTATATCAAGTGTGTGTCCATGGGGTGCCCCCTGCCCCCGTATATAAAGGAGCAAGGGAGGAGGAGGCCGGCCCTAGGAGGGGGCGCGCCAAGTGTGGAGTCCTACTAGGACTCCCTAGTCCTAGTAGGATTCCACCTCCCATATGGAATAGGAAAAGAGGAAGGGAAAAGGAGAAGGAAGGAAGGGGGTGCCCCCCTTCCCTAGTCCAATTCGGACCAGACCAAGGGGAGGGGTGCGGCCAGCCTTGAGGCCCTTTTCCTTCTTTCCCGTATGGCCCAATAAGGCCCAATACGTATTCCCGTAACTCTCCGGTACTCCGAAAAATACCCGAATCACTCGGAACCTTTCCGAAGTCCGAATATAGTCGTCCAATATATCGATCTTTACGTCTCGGCCATTTCGAGACTCCTCGTCATGTCCCCGATCTCATCCGGGACTCATAACTCCTTCGGTACATCAAAACTCAATAAAACGGTCATCGTAACTTTAAGCGTGCGGACCCTTTGGGTTCGAGAACTATGTACACATGACCGAGACACCTCTCCGGTCAATAACCAATAGCAGGACCTGGATGCCCATATTGGCTCCCACATATTCTACGAAGATCTTTATCGGTCAGACCGCATAACAACATACATTGTTCCCTTTGTCATCGGTATGTTACTTGCCCGAGATTCGATCGTCGGTATCTCGATACCTAGTTCAATCTCGTTACTGGCAAGTCTCTTTACTCGTTCCGTAATACATCATCCCGCAACTAACTCATTAGTCACAATGCTTGCAAGGCTTATAGTGATGCATTACCGAGTGGGCCCAGAGATACCTCTCCAACAATCGGAGTGACAAATCCTAATCTCGAAATACGCCAACCCAACAAGTACCTTTGGAGACACCTGTAGAGCACCTTTATAATCACCCAGTTACGTTGTGACGTTTGGTAGCACACAAAGTGTTCCTCCGGTAAACGGGAGTTGCATAATCTCATAGTCATAGGAACATGTATAAGTCATGAAGAAAGCAATAGCAACATACTAAACGATCGGGTGCTAAGCTAACGGAATGGGTCAAGTCAATCACGTCATTCTCCTAATGAGGTGATCTCGTTAATCAAATGACAACTCATGTCTATGGCTAGGAAACATAACCATCTTTGATTAACGAGCTAGTCTGGTAGAGGCATACTAGTGACACTCTTGTTTGTCTATGTATTCACACATGTATTATGTTTCCGGTTAATACAATTCTAGCATGAATAATAAACATTTATCATGATATAAGGAAATATATAATACTTTATTATTGCCTCTAGGGCATATTTCCTTCAGTCTCCCACTTGCACTAGAGTCAATAATCTAGTTCACATCGCCATGTGATTTAACATCAATAATTCACATCACCATGTGATTAACACCCATAGTTCACATCTCTATCTGACCAACACTCAAAGGGTTTACTAGAGTCAATAATCTAGTTCACATCGCTATGTGATTAACACCCAAAGAGTACTAAGGTGTGACCATGTTTGGATTGTGAGATAATTTTAGTCAAGGGGTCTGTCACATTCAGATCCGTAAGTATTTTGCAAATTTCTATGTCTACAATGCTCTGCACGGAGCTACTCTAGCTAATTGCTCCCACTTTCAATATGTATCTAGACCGAGACTTAGAGTCATCTAGATTTAGTGTCAAAACTTGCATCGACGTAACCCTTTACGACGAACCTTTTGTCACTTCCATAATCGAGAAACATATCCTTATTCCACTAAGGATAATTTTGACCGCTGTCCAGTGATCTACTCCTAGATCACTATTGTACTCCCTTGCCAAAATCAGTGTAGGGTATACAATAGATCTGGTACACAGCATGGCATACTTTGTAGAACCTATGGCCAAGGCATAGGGAATGACTTTCATTCTCTTTCTATCTTCTGCCATGGCCGGGCTTTGAGTCTTACTCAATTTCACACCTTGTAACACAGGCAAGAACTCTTTCTTTGACTGTTCTATTTTGAACTACTTCAAAATCTTGTTAAGGTATGTACTCATTGAAAAAACTTTATCAAGCGTCTTGATCTATCTCTATAGATCTTGATGCTCAATATGTAAGCAGCTTCACCGAGGTCTTTCTTTGAAAAAATCCTTTCAAACACTCCTTTATGCTTTGCAGAATAATCTTACATTATTTCTGATCAACAATATGTCATTCACATATACTTATCAGAAATGCTGTAGTGCTCCCACTCACTTTCTTGTAAATACAGGCTTAATCGCAAGTCTGTATAAAACTATATCCTTTGATCAACTTATCAAAGCGTATATTCCAACTCCGAGATGCTTGCACCAGTCCATAGATGGATTGCTGGAGTTTGCATATTTTGTTTAGCACCTTTAGGATTGACAAAACCTTCTGTTGCATCATATACAACTCTTCTTTAATAAATCCATTAAGGAATGCAGTTTTGTTTATCCATTTGCCAGATTTCATAAAATGCGGCAATTGCTAAACATGATTCGGACAGACTTAAGCATCGCTGCGAGTGAGAAAATCTCATCGTAGTCAACACCTTGAACTTTGTCAAAAACCTTTTTTCGACAAGTCTAGCTTTGTAGATAGTAACACTACTATCAACGTCTGTCTTCCTCTTGAAGATCCATTTAATCTCAATGGCTCGCCGATCATTGGGCAAGTCAATCAAAGTCCACACTTTGTTCTCTTATATGGATCTTATCTCAGATTTCATGGCCTCAAGCCATTCCGCGGAATCTGGGCTCATCATCATTTCCTCATAGTTCGTAGGTTCGTCATGGTCTAGTAACATAACCTCCAGAACAGGATTTACCGTACCACTCTGGTGCGGATCTTACTCTGGTTGACCTACGAGGTTCAGTAATAACTTGATCTAAAGTTCCATGATCATCATCATTAACTTCCTCACTAATTGGTGCAGGAGTCACAGGAACAGATTTCTGTGATGAACTACTTTCCAATAAGGGAGCAGGTACAGTTACCTCATCAAGTTATACTTTCCTCCCACTCACTTCTTTCGAGAGAAACTCCTTCTCTAGAAAGGATCCATTCTTAGCAACGAATGTCTTGCCTTCGGATCTGTGATAGAAGGTGTACCCAACTATCTCCTTTGGGTATCCTATGAAGACACATTTCTCCGATTTGGGTTTGAGCTTATCAGGATGAAACCTTTTCACATAAGCATCGCAACCCCAAACTTTAAGAAACGACAACTTTGGTTTCTTGCCAAACCACAGTTCATAAGATGTCGTCCCAACGGATTTAGATGGTACCCTATTTAACGTGAATGCAGCTGTCTCTAATGCATAACCCCAAAACGATAGTGGTAGATCGGTAAGAGACATCATATATCGCACCATATCTAATAAAGTACGGTTACGATGTTCGGACACACCATTACATCGTGGTGTTCCAGGTGGCGTGAGTAGTGAAACTATTTCACATTGTTTTAACTGAAGGCCAAACTCGTAACTCAAATACTCTTCTCCACGATCAGATCGTAGAAACTTTATTTGCTTGTTACGATGATTTTCCGCTTCACTCTGAAATTATATGAACTTTTCAAATGTTTCAGACTTCTGTTTCATTAAGTAGATATACCCATATCTGCTCAAATCATCTGTGAAGGTCATAAAATAATGATACCTGCTACGAGCCTCAATATTCATCGGACGACATACATCTGTATGTATGATTTCCAACAAATCTGTTGCTCTCTCCATAGTTCCGGAGAACGGCGTTTTAGTCATCTTGCCCATCAAGTGATTCATAATCAAGTGATTCCAAAATCCCATCAGTATGGAGTTTCTTCATGCGCTTTACATCAATATGACCTAAACGGCAGTGCCACAAATAAGTTGCACTATCATTATTAACTTTGCATCTTTTGGCTTCAATATTATGAATATGTGTATCACTATGATCGAGATCCAACAAACCATTTTCGTTGGTGTGTATGACCATAGAAGGTTTTTATTCATGTAAACAGAACAACTATTGTTCTCTAACTCAAATGAATAACCGTATTGCAATAAACATGATCAAATCATATTCATGCTCAACGCAAACACCAAATAACACTTATTTAGTTTCAACACTAATCTCGAAAGTACAGGGAGTGTGCGATGATGATCATATCAATCTTGGAACTACTTCCAACACACATCGTCACCTCGCCTTTTACTAGTCTCTGTTTATTCTGCAACTCCCGATTCGAGTTACTACTTTAGCAACTGAACCAGTATCAAATACCGAGGGGTTGCTATAAACACTAGTAAAGTACACATCAATAACATGTATATCCAATATACCTTTGTTCACTTTGCCATCCTTCTTATCCACCAAATAGTTGGGGTAGTTCCGCTTCCAGTGACCAGTCCCTTTGCAGTAGAAGCACTTAGTCTCAGGCTTAGGACCAGACTTGGGCTTCTTCACTTGAGCAGCAACTTGCTTGCCGTTCTTCTTGAAGTTCCCCTTCTTCCCTTTGCCCTTTTCTTGAAACTAGTGGTCTCGTCAACCATCAACACTTGATGTTTTTCTTGATTTCTACCTTCGTCGATTTCAGCATCACGAAGAGCTCGGGAATTACTTTCGTCATCCCTTGCATACTGTAGTTCATCACGAAGTTCTACTAACTTGGTGATGGTGACTAGAGAATTCTGTCAATCACTATTTTATCTGGAAGATTAACTCCCACTTGATTCAAGCGATTGTAGTACCCAGACAATCTGAGCACATGCTCACTAGTTGAGCGATTCTCCTCCATCTTTTAGCTATAGAACTTGTTGGAGACTTCATATCTCTCAACTCGGGTATTTGCTTGAAATATTAACTTCAACTCCTGGAACATCTCATATGGTCCATGATGTTCAAAACGTCTTTGAAGTCCCGATTCTAAGCCGTTTAAGCATGGTGCACTAAACTATCAAGTAGTCATCATATTTGAGCTAGCCAAACGTTCATAACGTCTGCATCTGCTCCTGCAATAGGTCTGTCACCTAGCGGTGCATCAAGGACATAATTCTTCTGTGCAGCAATGAGGATAATCCTCAGATCACGGATCCAATCCGCATCTTTGCTACTAACATCTTTCAACATAATTTTCTCTAGGAATCATATCAAAAATAAGCACAGGGAAGCAACAACGCGAGCTATTGATCTACAACATAATTTGCAAAAATACTATCAGGACTAAGTTCATGATAAATTTAAGTTCAATTAATCATATTACTTAAGAACTCCCACTTAGATAGACATCCCTCTAATCATCTAAGTGATTACGTGATCCAAATCAACTAAACCATGTCCGATTAACACGTGAGATGGAGTAGTTTCAATGGTGAACATCACTATGTTGATCATATCTACTATATGATTCACGCTCGACCTTTCAGTCTCTGTGTTCCGAGGCCATATCTGTATATGCTAGGCTCATCAAGTTTAACCTGAGTATTCCGCGTGTGCAACTGTTTTGCACCCGTTGTATTTGAATGTAGAGCCTATCACACCCGATTAACACATGGTGTCTCAGCACGAAGAACTTTTGCAACGGTGCATACTCAGGGAGAACACTTTTATCTTGAAATTTTAGTGAGAGATCATCTTATAATGCTACCGTCGATCAAAGCAAGATAAGATGCATAAAGGATTAACATCACATGCAATCAATATAAGTGATATGATATGGCCATCATCATCTTGTGCTTGTGATCTCCATCTCCGAAGCACCGTGCTCGTGATCTCCATCTCCGAAGCACCGTCATGATCACCATCGTCACCGGCGCGACACTTTGATCTCCATCGTAGTATCGTTGTCGTCTCGCCAAGTTATTGCTTTTACGACTATCGCTACCGCTTATTGATAAAGTAAAACTATTACATGGCGATTGCATCTCATACAATAAAGCGACAACCATATGGCTCCTGCCAGTTGCCGATAACTCGGTTACAAAAACATGATCATCTCCTACAACAAATTATATCACATCATGTCTTGACCATATCACATCACAACATGCCCTGCAAAAACAAGTTAGACGTCCTCTACTTTGTTGTTGCATGTTTTACGTGGCTGCTACGGGCTTAGCAAGAACCGTTCTTACCTACGCATCAAAACCACAACGATAGTTTGTCAACTTGGTGCTGTTTTAACCTTCGCAAGGACCGGGCGTAGCCACACTCGGTTCAACTAAAGTGAGAGAGACAGACACCCGCCGGTCACCTTTAAGCAACGAGTGCTCGCAACGGTGAAACCAGTCTCGCGTAAGCGTACACGTAATGTCGGTCCGGGCCGCTTCATCTCACAATACCGCTGAACCAAAGTATGACATGCTGGTAAGCAGTATGACTTATATCGCCCACAACTCACTTGTGTTCTACTCGTGCATAGCATCAACGCATAAAACCAGGCTCGGATGCCACTGTTGGGTAACGTAGTAATTTCAAAAAAATTCCTACGCACACGCAAGATCATGGTGATGCATAGCAACGAGAGGGGAGAGTGTTGTCCACGTACCCTCGTAGACCGACAGCGGAAGCGTTATCACAACGCGGTTGATGTAGTCGTACGTCTTCACGATCCGACCGATCAAGTACCGAACGCACGACGCCTCCGAAGTTCTACACACGTTCAGCTCGATGACGTCCCTCGAACTCCGATCTAGCCGAGTGTTGAGGGAGAGTTTCGTCAGCACGACGGCGTGGTGACGATGATGATGTTCCACCGACGCAGGGCTTCACCTAAGCTCGCAACGGTATTATCGAGGTGTAATATGGTGGAGGGGGGCACCGCACACGGCTAAAATATCGTATATCAAGTGTGTGTCCATGGGGTGCCCCCTGCCCCCGTATATAAAGGAGCAAGGGAGGAGGAGGCCGGCCCTAGGAGGGGGCGCGCCAAGTGTGGAGTCCTACTAGGACTCCCTAGTCCTAGTAGGATTCCACCTCCCATATGGAATAGGAAAAGAGGAAGGGAAAAGGAGAAGGAAGGAAGGGGGCGCCCCCCTTCCCTAGTCCAATTCGGACCAGACCAAGGGGAGGGGTGCGGCCACCCTTGAGGCCCTTTTCCTTCTTTCCCGTATGGCCCAATAACTAAGTCATGAAGAAAGCAATAGCAACATAATAAACGATCGAGTGCTAAGCTAACGGAATGGGTCAAGTCAATCACGTCATTCTCCTAATGAGGTGATCCCGTTAATCAAATGACAACTCATGTCTATGGCTAGGAAACATAACCATCTTTGATTAACGAGCTAGTCAAGTAGAGGCATACTAGTGACACTCTGTTTGTCTATGTATTCACACATGTATTATGTTTCCGGTTAACACAATTCTAGCATGAATAATAAACATTTATCATGATATAAGGAAATATATAATACTTTTATTATTGCCTCTAGGGCATATTCTATTCACACATGTATTATGTTTCCGGTTAATACAATTCTAGCATGAATAATAAACATTTATCATGATATAAGGAAATATATAATACTTTTATTATTGCCTCTAGGGCATATTGAAGAATGTTTATTATTATATATTTGGGCCATACGGGAAAGAAGGAAAAGGGCCTCAAGGGTGGCCGCACCCCTCCCCTTGGTCTGGTCCGAATTGGACTAGGGAAGGGGGGCGCCCCCTTCCTTCCTTCTCCTTTTCCCTTCCTCTTCCTATTCCATATGGGAGGTGGAATCCTACTAGGACTAGGGAGTCCTAGTAGGACTCCACACTTGGCGCGCCCCCTCCTAGGGCCGGCCTCCTCCTCCCTTGCTCCTTTATATACGGGGGCAGGGGGCACCCCATGGACACACACTTGATATACGATATTTTAGCCGTGTGCGGTGCCCCCCTCCACCATATTACACCTCGATAATATCGTTGCGGAGCTTAGGCGAAGCCCTGCGTCGGTGGAACATCATCATCGTCACCACGCCGTCGTGCTGACGAAACTCTCCCTCAACACTCGGCTGGATCGGAGTTCGAGGGACGTCATCGAGCTGAACGTGTGTAGAACTCGGAGGTGCCGTACGTTCGGTACTTGATCGGTCGGATCGTGAAGACATACGACTACATCAACCGCGTTGTGATAACGCTTCCGCTGTCGGTCTACGAGGGTACGTAGACAACACTCTCCCCTCTCGTTGCTATGCATCACCATGATCTTGCGTGTGCGTAGGAATTTTTTTGAAATTACTACGTTCCCCAACAATCGGATCATGGAACTACAACCAATTGAAATTGGAATTTCATCAGAAGTTTTATCCAATGCATCTGGTTCATCATGATCGGAACTATATATGTAATTTTTGGCCTCGTGAAGGAGAAAGTATCACTCAAGCTTGGGGGAGGTTTAATTCAATGTTATATTCATGCCCCAATCATGAGCTCTCGAGAGAAATTATTATTTAGAATTTTTATGCTCAGCTTTCTTGTAATGATCAATCCATGCTCGATACTTCTTGTACTGGTTCTTTTATGAAGAAGGATATTGAAATCAAATGGGATTTATTGGAAAACTCGACGAAGGTAATGAGTCAGGTATAAACCTTAAGTTTTATTGTGTTAAATCTTTTATGGATACCGATGCTTTTCGTGATTTTAGCACTAAATATGGACTTGCCTCTGAGATAGTAGCTTCCTTTTGTGAATCATTTGCTACTAATGTTGATCTCTCCAAGGAGAAGTGGTTTAAATATCATCCTCCCATTGAAGTGAAAGTAGTAGAACCTATTAAAGTTGAAGAAGAAACTAATATCTATAATGTTGATCCTATTGTTCCTACTGCTTATATTGAGAAACCACCTTTTCTTGTTAGAATAAAGGATCATGCTAAAGCTTCAACTGTGGTTCGTAAGAGTTACACTAGAACACCTACACCCCCTGAACAAATTAAAGTTGAACCTAGTATTGCTATGGTTAAAGATCTCTTGGTCGACAATATTGAGGGGCATGCTATTTATTTTTGTGATGAAGGTGCTAGGATTGCTAAACCCAATATGAAAGGTAAACATATACCTGTTGTTGGCATGCCTGTTGTTTCTGTTAAAATAGGAGATCATTGTTATCATGGCTTATGTGATGTGGGTGCTAGTGTGAGTGCAATTCCTTTTTCCTTATATCAAGAAATTATGAATGATATTGCACCTGCTGAGATAGAAGATGTTGATGTTACTATTAAGCTTGCCAATAGGGATACTATATCACCAATTGGGATTGTTAGAGATGTTGAAGTCTTGTGTGGGAAAATAAAATACCCTACTGATTCTTGTTCTTGCTTCCCCACAAGATGATTTTTGTCCCATTATATTTGGTAGACCTTTCTTGAATACTGTTAATGCCAAGATAGACTGTGAGAAAGAAATTATTACTGTAAGTTTCGGGGATATGTCTCATGATTTTAATTTCTCTAAATTTCGTATTTGCTAGACCATGAAAATGATATGTTTATGAATGAAAGAAAGGAATTAGATGAAATATTCTTTAATCAAGGGCCTGTTTTGAAACACAATTTGCCTGTTGAAATCCTTGGGGATCCTCCTCCACCCAAGGGTGATCCCGTGTTTGAGCTTAAACAATTGCCTGATACTTTGAAATATGCTTATCTCTTCATGAAAAGAAGATATATCATGTTATTATTAGTGCTAACCTTTCACAGCATGAAGAAAAGAAATTATTGAAAACTCTGAAGAAGCACCGTGCAACTATTGGATATACTCTTGATGATCTTAAGGGCATGAGTCCCACTCTATGTTAGCACAAAATTAATTTGGAGCCTGATGCTAAACTAGTTGTTGATCACCAACGTCGGTTAAATCCCAAGATGAAAGAAATGGTAAGAAATGAAATATTAAAGCTTCTGGAGGCAGGTATAATTTATCCTATTGCTAATAGTAGATGGGTAAGTCCTGTTCATTATGTCCCTAAGAAGAGAGGTATTACTGTTGTTCCTAATGATAAGAATGAATTGATTCCACAAAGAATTGTTACAGGTTATAGAATGGTAATTGATTTTTGCAAATTAAATAAAGCTACTAAAAAAGATCATTACCTTCTACCTTTTATTGATCAAATGCTAGAAAGACTGTCCAAACATACACATTTCTGCTTTCTAGAGTGTTATTCTGGTTTCTCTCAAATACATGTGTCAAAAGAGGACCAAGAAAAGACCACTTTTACTTGCCCTTTCGGTACTTTTGCTTATAGACGTATGCATTTTGGTTTATGCAATGCACCTGCTACCTTTCAAAGATGTATGACTTCTATATTCTCTGACTTTTGTGAAAATATTATTGAGGTTTTCATGGATGATTATTCCGTTTACGAAACTTCTTTTGATGATTGCTTAAGCAACCTTGATCTTGCAGAGATGTGAAGAAACTAATCTTGTCTTGAATTGGGAGAAGTGCCAATTTATGGTTAATGAAGGTATTGCCTTGGGGCATAAAATTTCTGAAAGAGGTATTGAAGTTGATAAAGCTAAAGTAGATGCTATTGAAAAGATGTCGTGTCCTAAAGATATCAAAGGTATAAGAAGTTTCCTTGGTCATGCTAGTTTCTATAGGAGGTTTATTAAAGACTTCTCTAAAATTTCTAGGCCTCTCACTAATCTCTTGCAAAAAGATGTCCCTTTTGTTTTTGATGATGATTGTGTAGAAGCATTTGAAATACTTAAGAAAGCCTTGATTTCTGCACCTATTGTTCAGCAACCTGATTGGAATTTACCCTTTGAAATTATGTGTGATGCTAGTGATTATGCTGTTGGTGCTGTTCTAGGGCAAAGAGTTGATAAGAAATTGAATGTTATTTATTATGCTAGTAAAACTCTAGACAGTGCCTAGAGAAATTATGTTATTACTGAAAAATAATTTTTAGCACTTGTATTTGCTTGTGATAAGTTTGGATCTTATATTGTTGATTCCAAAGTAACTGTTCACACTGATCATGCTGCTATTAAATATCTTATGGAAAAGAAAGATGCTAAACCTAGACTTATTAGATGGGTTCTCTTGCTACAAGAATCTGATTTGCATATTATTGATAGAAAGGGAGCTGAGAACCCCGTTGCAGACAACTTGTCTAGGTTAGAAAATTTTCTTGATGACCCAATGCCTATTGATGATAGTTTTCCTGATGAACAATTAGCTGTCATAAATGCTTCATGTAATACTCCATGGTATGCTGATTATGCTAATTACATTGTTGCTAAATTTATACCACCTAGTTTCACATACCAGCAAAAGAAAAAGTTTTTCTATGATTTAAGACATTACTTTTGGGATGACCCACACCTTTATAAAGGAGTAGATGGTGTTATTAGACGTTGTGTACCTGAGCATGAACAGGAACAGATCCTACGCAAGTGCCACTCCGAGGCCTACGGAGGACACCACGGTGGAGATAGAACTGCACATAATGTATTGCAATCTGGTTTTTATTGGCCTACTCTATTCAAGGATGCTCGTAAGTTTGTCTTGTCTTGTGATGAATGCCAGAGGATATGCAATATTAGTAGACATCAGGAAATGCCTATGAATTATTCACTTGTTATTGAACCATTTGATGTTTGGGGCTTTGATTATATGGGACCTTTTCCTTCCTCTAATGGGTATACACATATTTTAGTTGCTGTTGATTACGTTACTAAGTGGGTAGAAGCTATCCGAACTAGTAGTGTTGATCATAACACTTCTATTAAGATGCTTAAAGAAGTTATTTTTCTGAGGTTTGGAGTCCCTAGATATTTAATGACTGATGGTGGTTCACATTTTATTCATGGTGCTTTCCGTAAAATGCTTGTTAAATGTGATGTTAACCATAGAATTGCATCTCCATATCATCCTCGGTCTAGTGGTCAAGTAGAATTGAGCAATAGAGAGATTAAATTGATTTTGCAAAAGACTGTTAATAGATCTAGAAAGAATTGGTCTAAGAAACTTGATGATGCATTGTGGGCTTATAGAACTGCTTATAAGAACCCTATGGGTATGTCTCCGTATAAAATGGTTTATGGAAAAGCATGTCACTTACCTCTCGAACTAGAACATAAAGCTTATTGGGCTATTAAAGAGCTCAATTATGATTTCAAACTTGCCGGTGAGAAGAGGTTATTTGACACTAGCTCACTTGATGAATGGAGAACTCAAGCCTATGAAAATGCCAAGTTGTTAAAAGAAAAAGTTAAAATATGGCATGACAAGAGGATACAAAAGCGTGAGTTTAATGTAGGTGATCATGTTTTTCTATACAACTCTCGTTTAATTTTTTTTGCAGGAAAGCTTCTCTCTAAATGGGAAAGTCCTTACATTATCGAGGAGGTTTATCGTTCCGGTGCCATCAAGATCAACAACGCCGAAGGTGGTAAATGGTCAAAGAATCAAACATTATATCTCAGGTACTCCCATAAATGTTGAGACCAATATAATTAATACCATAACACCGGAGGAGTACATAAGGGATACTTTGCAGAATGTTTCAGACTCCGAAAAGGAATAGGTATGTGGTACGGTAAGTAAACCGACTCCAAAACAGTTCTAATGGCAATTTTTCTCCATTTTGGAATATTTAAAAAAAATAGGAAAATTTAAAGTAGTCCGAAAGATGCGTGAGGAGACCACAAGGGTGGAGGGCGCGCCCCCTGCCTTGTGGCCACCTCGTGTGCCCTCCGGACTCCGTTTTCTTGCACAATACTTCTTTTGGTCGGTAAAAATTCATTATATAATCTCCCGAAGGTTTTGACCACCGTACCACGACAAAATCCCCTGTTTTTGTTCTGAGTTGTTTCTGCAATAGATTTGGAGCAAGATGTCTTCGCAAGAGTCAGTCGGGGATAGTCGTGTCTCTCATCCGATGCCGGGCCCAAGAGCAAACAGCGAAGCTGACCACTTTGGGCAATCAATGGAGGAAGAGATGGGGGCCGACTTGAAAAGGGTGGATGCCGTGGAGGAGGATCAAGAAGTTACCTCTCGTCTTCAAACAGGATTCATGCTGGAGGAACTTCATAGCTTAGCAATACCAAATTCGGTCATCCCTCCCAATGCTAAATTTCTCTCTTATGAAAATATGAAAAAGAGTGTTACTTTTCCCCCACAGCTATGAAACATCCATGGGCGAATGGAGCTATTTCCGTCACGGGTATACTCCGCAAGGAGGTAATGGATCTTAATCAGGAAAATAATAGGCTCGAGGAGGGGAATCGCATCCTAATGGGCATCATCATGAAGAATATCACATCACCAGCGCCGAAGAAAGAGACATAAATACATGGGTATGGGCACTCCCCTTGGCAACTGCCAAGCTTAGGGGAGGTGCCCCGGTATCGTATCACCATCACACCTTTATCTTTATCATTTTTCTTAGTTCGATCCTTTTGATTATATCTTGATCTAGTAGAATAAAATTCTTAGTATGATCTAGCTTTGAGTTTTGTTTTGAGATCTATCTATGTAATCGAGTCCGTGAGCTATATAATAAGAGTAGTTTTGAGTTGAGGGCTTTGCTTTCTTGCTATGATCTTGAGGGAATTAAAGAAATAAAGAAAAGAAAGAAATAAAAAGATCATATGTTGATCTTATGGAGAGTAATGACTTCACATATAAAGAGTATGATGAATAAAATTTGTTGAGAGTTGACAAACATAGTTTTGGTCATTGTTGCAATTAATAGGAAGTAATAAAGAAAGAGAGGCTTCACATATAAATATACTATCTTGGACATCTTTTGTAATTGTGAGCACTTGCTAAAAAGTTGATGTTGGACAAGGAAGACAACATAATGAGTTATGTTTTCTTATATCCGAATAGAAGTAATATTGTCATGGATCCTCCAACATGTTGGGCTTGCTTCTCCCTCTCATGCTAGCCAAATTATTTGCACCAAGTAGAGATACTACTTGTGCTTCCAAACACCCCTTAAACCAGATTTGCCATGAGAGTCCACCATACCTACCTATGGATTGAGTAAGATCCTTCAAGTAAGTTTTCATCAGTGCAAGCAATAAAAAATTTGCTCTCTAAAACATGTATGATCTATTAGTGTGAAGAAAATAAGCTTTATACGAACTTGTGCTATGGAAGAAATAAAAGCGATGGACTGCATAATAAAGTTCTTTATCACAAGCGGCAATATAAAGCGACGTTCTTTTGCATTAAGATTTTGTGCATCCAACCATAAAAGCGCATGACAACCTCTGCTTCCCTCTGCGAAGGGCCTATCTTTTACTTTTATCTTCTACCCTTATACAAGAGTCATGGTGATCCTCACCTTTCCCTTTTACACTTTTTCTTTTGGCAAGCACTATGTGTTGGAGAGATCCAGATATATATATATATATATAGGACAACACTATTCTAATCCCAGGATTAGAATAGTTATTTGGATCACAGAAGCCCCTATATAGGGCCCGACAGGGCCCTCCCGAACTTCCGAACTGCCACCGGCCCGACAGGACCCACTGGATCCCGAGGCCCCTCCGACAGGATCCACCTGATCCCGATCCCGATCCCGAGCCGCCCCAGCCCCCCTTCTTCCCTCGATCCCCGACCTGCCCCCTCCTCGCCGCCGATCTTCGCCGGATCCGCCGCCTCCCTTCCTTCCCCAGCTCCTGGCCGGCCGGATCCGCCGCCTCCCCTCCTTCCCCAGCTCCTGGCCGGCCAGATCCGCCGCCTCCCCTCCATCTCCAGCTCCTGGCCGACCACCGGCGCGGGCGAGCGAGCGACGGCGGACGCCGGCGCGAGGGAGCCTGCGTCGCCTGGACGCGGCGAAGCCGCCATGGACTCCAGGAAGCCGCATCCTCGTCCCATTGTCACCACCCGAAGCCTTGGCAGACCAGATGACGGCCCCGACGCAAGCTACGGCGAGCGACGCGACCAACGGAGCAACTCCTCCGCGGAGGCGGCATCGGCTGCGCCCTCAAATTCAGCGGCAAAAGTACATGAACTTCCTCCCAATTTTGCCTTCTTCTTCAATCTTGCCTTCTCTGACCTTCTTGCTTCGTGCAGATGAACTTCGCGCCCCCTGCAAGACATGGATTGCCATGGAATTCCTCTCCTACCTCCACGACAAATTGTTCTCAAGGTGGCCTATCAGCTGCTGGAAAAAGGTTGGCCGAACTTCTAGCCAGGGTATGGTTGAACTTCTTCCTTCCTTTGGTTTGTTATTTTCTTACAACTATGTTAAGTTCAGGTGGTGTGTGAGCATCAGTCCAGGCTACAAAAGCTTTTTTAAAATCTGCCTGCTTACACCATGTGAAGTTCTCGTAGTGTGTGAGCCTCAGTCCAGGCTACAAACACTATAAAATCTGCCTGCATCACATTCACATGTGGAAAAAGCCATGTGAAGTTCAACTAGTAAGTGTGCCAGAGTTCAGGTTGGTATGTATCTAGTTCTGTGCAAAAAAATAAAAGGAAAATAGAACATGCATGTGATATCACATGAAGGTCAGGTTGGTATGCACTAGCAGTCCAACCATTCAAACTCATGAAGGTTCAGGTTTTTTTAACTGTAGACAGTATTTCCCCTTTGCAAAACATGAAGTTCAGGTTGTGGACAGTGCTCAGTTCAGGTACATATAAGTAATCAAATATTTTAGAATTAAACAGGATGTGACGTTCATTCTGTGAAGGGTGCTCAGTTCAGGTACAGAAGTATTGGCAAATGCTCAGCTCAGTGCATAGTGTGATGGCTCTCACCACTTTTATATGAGAAGTTCAGGCTATGAATAATGCTAAGTTCAGTTACAAAGGTATAAGCAGATATAACTTGTGTGCTAATAGACATTTTTTTCTTTTATGTCAGCAAGACGAGAGACGCATGCAGAAGCTTAGAAGTTCCCAGCAGCAAGTACACAATCCAAAGCCTGTACGCGTTGCACCACCCCCTCAATGGGTCACACCTCAAACGCACCAACAACATTACCAACCTGCTCCAGACCAAAAATGGATGACACCCGAAACACACGGAGGCTTCCAAGATGCTGGGTCACAACCCTATCCGCACAAGTTTGCGCCTCCACCTAATTGGGTGACGCCGGAAATCCCCAGCGGATTCTTTGTATCCACCAGCAGACTCCCAAGCACGCCGATGGAGGAGGGGGTTAGCTCAAGTCCTGCGTGTAACTCTGGAGGTTATCCTGGTGTGCCTCATCAATGCCAAAGCGAAGCAACTAAACCAGACCCCAGGACAAATCCAACAGCAACACACACACGGAGGAGAGTGCTCTGCACACTACCACTGTTGGATCCTACTACTGCTGCTACAAGTCAGAATTGTACGGGGCATAAGGTAGATGGATTGCTTCACAAAACAAAAGAGCAAACCAAGACCAGGATCGCAATACCTCCACAACCACCTCAAGCAAAAAGGACACAAACAAGAGAGAGGCCATCTTCAGCCCTCCTTCCTCCTCGTGATCCACTGCTGCATCCTGCTATGATTACTCCGCCATGCCCCATCCCAGAGGGACAGCAGCCGACACCGGCGGAGTTGCGATCATACACGCACGTAAGTGAAACAAAAAATATTTATATACGCATCTTGTATTATCTGCAAATTTTCTGCTCCCTCCAGGATAACAAGTTCATAAACTGCATTTTAACGTGCTGTTTGGATTATTTTTTACTTTTTCTGCAGACGCCCGATCTACCGGATTATCTAATACCAAGACTAAAGATGCGATTCAAAGATGTAGAGAAAGCAAGGGAATTTTATAACAGATACGCCAGACACGCTGGTTTTGGAATCAGGAAGACGGGGGGAAATGACAACCACAAGCATTTTGTTTGCGCCTTCCAAGGGATACACACATCTTCTGTTTCAGAGGCCAACAGGAAGCGAAACAAAACATCACAGAGGACAGGCTGCAATGCAAGAATGAGGGTGAAGGTGCAGGAGGATGACACATGCGTGGCAGTGGACATTGAGTACAACCATAATCAGAAACTCATGCAAACTGATGACATGCTAGTATTTTTGCACTCACACAAGAATTATGACCCCACTATTTTGGAGTACGTAAAGCTCCTGCAGTACCATGATGTCAAGCACACAACAATCATGTCCATGCTATCTGAAAATGAAGATGGAAGCTACTTCCTAAGCATGATCGGACGAGACCTACTAAACCAGTAAGTATTCAAACACCCACATACTGCAACGTAAAATAGCATCCTAGCTCACAACCCTTTGCTAGCAAAAAATAACAAATGCATGTTTGCATGTGATTTGCAGGAAAGCCATGAATGCAAGGAAAGATGATTTGGATGATGTATTGAAACTTGTTTCATTCTTCAAAGACATGAAGGCAATAAATGATGAGTTTTTCTGTGACATCCAAGTGGACAAGGACAAGTAAATTAAAAACATTTTCTGGTCCCATGCAAGCTGCCGAGGAGCCTATCAAGACTTTGGCGATTTCATAACATTCGACACAACTTACAAGACCAACAGATTTCATATGCCTCTGGGAGTGTTTGTTGGAACAAACCATCACTTGCAGTCAACGATATTTGCTGTTGCCCTGATAAGAGACGAAGATGCAAAGTCATTCAAGTGGCTGTTCAATACATTTGTACGGTGCATGAACAACAAGCACCCAACTTGCATTCTAACAGGTGAGTTAAAAAAACTCTTCAAGTTTCATCATCTTTTCAGTCTATGGGTCTGTGTTGGGTACATTGGTTTTGTCTGAAAAAATGTAAAGAATGCAGTTCAACCACTGTTAGCATAGAAGTCCAACTAGCAGTACAAGAAAGCAAAATTATCTGTCACATGTTTAGAAAAAAATTAGTTATGAATGTGAAGTTCAAATACATGAATCATAGAAGTTCAAGGACAAAGCTGTAAGATAAATATATGTAGCATGTTTAGAAAAATATAGTTATTTATGTGAAGTTCAAGCACTGCTACCACAGAAGTTCAACAACAATGCTTTAAGAAATTTTTTGAGTGTGACACTACTAGTTTGTCCTACTACTAACTGTGAAGTTCAAGCACTGGTACCACAGAAGTTCAGCAACACTGCTGTAAAGAAAAAAATACATGTGACATTCTTAGATACCATACTGCTAGATGTGAAGTTCAAGTACTTGTACAACATACGTTCACCATCAGTAAAAAAAAGAATCAAGTTTCATTTTTTTAATTCATGCAGACCAATGCCCATCGATGGCGAAAGCTATACCACAATCATTCCCAAACACCGTCCACAAGCTATGCCGTTGGCACATCATGAAGAAGTACAGGGAATACCTCGCGTTGCTGTACAAAAAGTATAAAACATTCAAAGAGGAGTTCACAGCTATATTAAACTAGCCGCTGATGCCAACAGAGTTTGAAGATGCCTGGGCTCAACTCGTGCACAACTACAACCTGGAGAATGACCAGATGATGATGCAGCTCTGGAGTGATAGGAAGATGTGGATTTCAGCATATTACAAGAACATTTTCTGTGCTAGAATGACTTCCACACAACGAAGCGAGAGCATGAACCACGTGCTAAAGAAAGGGTTTGTCAAGGGGACCCAGAACCTACACAAGTTTGCTAGGCGGGTCAATGCTTGCATACAAACTCGGATGCAGAAGGAGAACGAGCAAACAATAACCAGCATGGTATGATGACAAGTACAAAACACCCCCATCATGTTCTGTTTACCTTCAACATGTGCACTTTGAATTTTAAAAAATGAAACCCATGACTCTGCTTCGACTAATATCTCACCTTTTGACACGTGCAGACCAATCCTGTGACAGAAACAACTTACGGCTACGAGGAAGACATGTCTGTCAAGTACACGAGAGCCGTGTACACCGAGATGAGGAATAGGATGAGAAAGGCCACGCTATTTCGCGCAAAGTGTACAGCAGAGCCCACTAAGTACCTTGTGTACTACCACAACAAGCCTGGCCATGACGATGAAGAAAGATTTTCCTGGTCAAAGCATGAATTCCAGGTTGTAGCTGACCCAAAGAATGAAATATACGAGTGTGAATGCAAGCTCTGGACACACACAGGTGAGCGAAAAAACAAACTCATTAAATAGCTAGACCAGTAGTATCATATCAAAATTTATGAAACTCATTGCTGACTCACAAACTATGTATTCTGCATTCATCACAAAATGCAGGCCTGTTCTGCCTTCACATCATGAACATACTGGACTACCTCAAGCCTGACAAATTTCCAAACATGTATATCCTCAAACGGTACACAAAGACTGCAAAATCACAACCAACCTTTGATAGAAGGGACTACAACACAACCGCATCGGATGGCAGCTCAAGGCTATCGAAGCAAGACATCTTGCTGCAGCTGAATTTGATGGTTAACAAGAAAGCGATGAGATGTGACCAGCAATATGACAGAGCCTACTATGTTCTCAAGAGGCTCGTGGAAGAGCTTGATGCAATACATTCAGCAAATCAAGCGGATGCTGACGAAAGGATGGCTGAAGAGGACGCTGAAATTGAAGATGACCTTCATTATTATGCAGCTGAAATGCTCAACCCCGCCGCTGAAGCCAACCAATGCAAGCAGGGTGATGGCCAATCAATGGAGCAGCGACAGCAAGAGACGATGAAACTGCCACTGTATTCTGAAACAAAGGGTAGGAAGAAAATTACTGCAACAAAGAAAAGTGACAAGAGAGCTCAAATAAAGGCACCACCTGTAGGAAGAGTCGTCGTGCTCGATGAGAACAGAGTGCCACTTGGACACAGGAAATGTAGTGTGTGCAACCAGGTTGCGGGACACAACAAGCTGATCTGTCCAACACTCTTTGAAAGAAACAATGATGAGGAGGTCAAGCAACCCAAATCTCAAAAACAGCTGCCCAAAGTTATGGAACAAAAGAAGGGACCACACCCAAAGAAAGCAAGCAACAGACTTTGTAGCATATGCAAGGAGTATGAACCACATAATGCAAGAACATGCCCGAAGCGCGCAGATGCTGAAAAGACAAGCAAAAAGACAAAGAAGAAACATAAAGCAAAACCTAGAGCCATCAACAAGAAAGTGGTGGAAGATGAAGAGGAAGACGAAGATGAAGACACCGTCGAAGAAGAGGAAGACGAAGAGGACGATGAAGAGGAAGAGGAAGACGACGATGAAGAGGAAGAGGACGATGAAGAGGAAGAGGACGATGAAGAGGAAGAGGTACATGTCAAGCAAAAACCTCTACCACCAAAGCCTAGGAGGAGCGCAAGGCTGATGAAGAGTTAGAATAGGTCAATTAACACAATGCAAACTTATGTCATGTCAATGTGCAGAATATTATGTCATCCCCTGGTAATATACACTGTGAAGTTCAAGTAATATTACTGCAGAAGTCCTGGTATGTTATGAGAGGAAGTGATGTGCTGGTGATGTATTGCATGAAAGTGCAAGCAAGAACAAAAATGAAAAATATACATTGTGAAGTTCAAGTAAGCTTACTGCAGAAGTCCTGGTATATTATGAGAGGAAGTGCTGTGCTGGTCATGTATTCCATGCAGAGTGCAAGCAAGAACAAAAATGAAAAACATACATTGTGAAGTTCAAGTAAGATTACAGTGGAAGTTCTAGTATATTATGGCAGGAGGTGCTCGTGTTGTATTCCATAAAAGAGCAACCAGCAAATAATCATACAGTTTTGAAGTTCAGGTCAGCTTACAGAAGAAGTTCTGGTATATAAAATCGATGTAGGAAAAAATATGCTTAAAAAATAAAGTTTCACCGCATAAACTAAGGTTAGCAAGCCTAAGACAACGCGTTCAGATGTGAAGTTCTGCTTGGATACGTGTAGAAGTTCATGTACAATGCCGACAAAAGATAAAGAAACATCAACAATATTTCTGCACAAAGTTACAGCTGAAATACATTCGCACTTGAAAAAACACAAAAAAAACAAATATAGATTCTATGCAAAAGCATACATATTGGTTGGGTTGAAAATTACCAATACATTACACAACACAGAATATCCTCTCCATCTGAAACCAGCAGCCCAGCCACATCTCAAAGCAGAAGTTCAAGTCTACGATCATATGTTGGGGCCCAAAAATAAACAACACAAAAAATCAAGCAGTTCAACCATAACCGAGGGAGAAGTTCAGGTACATCTGTTGGGGCAAAAACATTCAACACATGGATACTGAAAACGACGCAGTACATTGAAATTCACAAAGCCAAATCATTCTTCACACCAAATACATTTGTCCACAATATCATAAGTAATAGTGCTGCACCTATAGATACACAAATCACTAAAACATTCTTACAACCAAATCTTTACGGAATTGTTCCAATCATTATCAAACCTAAAAATCTGTACGAAATCAAATCTACAATGAAACTAATGCTTCGAATTCACGGGCCAAAGGATTGGATCTCTTTAGGGAGCTCTGAACGCATGACTTCATTCTTCTCGCTAAAAATCAGAGTGTGCATGAACTCAACCTTCCAGTCATCTGCAGCAGCCTGCAAACAAAGAAATGAAATGATGGTTTAGTAACGGATATCTAAAACCACAGCAGGAGCGTCTCAGCAAAAACACACAAGGAAAATTAAAGGATGATGAGACAAGAACAAAGACAGAACATACTTCCACATCACCAAAATCTTCAACAATCTCCTCGCCATCATATGAACAGCAGAACTTCACGGTAAAGAAACCACAATCATTATTCTTCTGCTTCGGAACATCGATAAAGGTCGGCCTCTTTGCAATAGTCACCCAGTTAGGCTGCTTGCTCGCTTTGTACGCAGCCTTGCCGTACACCTCCTCGAGCAACCCAACAAATCTCTTGATCTGCCAGAAATAACAAAATTAGATGAAGTCAAAAACATGTTAACCAAAATAGTTAAGTTCAGGTACATAAAAAAGCGACACTTGCATAAGATCCACCTAAACAAATAGCAGAAGTTCAACTTCCAAATGATACTCAGTTCAAGCAGTATTACCAAAACAGAGACATCAACATATTTTGTCAACACAAGGCATAATAAACTTCGTGTCAAACAAGAGAATGTGAAAGGAGGTTCAGGCTAAGAAACACTCACGATATTTTGACAGTCCCCGTGGAAACTCGTTCGCGACGTTTCCATATTAGCGTAAGGAAGTGAATCAAGGATGTCAATGCTCCCACGATATCTATTCACCACGTACACACTGTAGTGCGCCATTGTGCCAATTGGCTTGAATAGAGTCAAGAAAACCTGCTAAGAATGAAAGGACCGGTGAACACAAACTATAAAAGCATATGTACTGAAGAACCGGCATGAACAAAAACTTCTTGACAAACTCAGCAAAAGGATGCATATGAAATTAGAAAAAGCAAGAGTTATGAAAACCTAACCAGCTTTGCGTTAAGAAGGTCTTCTTCCTTGCGAACAAACATTGGGAGGAGACCAGCAGATTTTTTTGCATCAAACTTTGGAACTGTTGCAGCGTAGAAATCATACTCCAGGCAGTACTGTGCATTCACAAAACACAACTGAAACACCTCCCAAATGCCACTACAACAAAACTAAGGCAAAAAAGGAGATAGGGGTGCAAAGAACTAAAACCTGTATGAAGTAGGGACTAAGTACAACCCTGTCAGCACTAGTGAATATCTCAGAGGTCTCCGGCTTATCCTTCCACAAATTTATGAGATAATCCATTATGTCTCCTTCCATCTGCTGCCCTTCACCGAAAAGCGTATAAAGGACATGTCCTGTGAGGTCAATCACATTCGCAGGGATGGTAAACATGCAATAGCTCGTCCTGTAGAATACAAAAGGATGGTAAAAAAATTAGAAGTTCAGATACAACAACAAAACAGAAGTTCAGATACTATAACTCAAAAGGCAAGAGGAGACATAAAACAGAAGTTCAGATACTACAACAACGGCAGTTCAGATAATACAACAACAGAAGTTCAGACACTATAACTCCAAGGCAAGGGAGAAATGAACAGAAGCCCACATACTACAACAACAGAAGTTTCAGACACAGAGTAGCATCTCTGGCAGCAACAAAGTTAAGAAGAAGAAAACTCACTCAGAATACTTCTCCAGGCCGTCTTTACTCAACACATACTGTTTCAACTTCTGGGCCTCGTATAGATGAGGGTAACTGTATTTTTTCAGGGGAGCGACAGGAGAACGCCACTTCAAAGGCAATCTTGATGCTCTCTTGGAGGAAGTTATGTTCCCAGACTCAACTGCCGGTTTCCTCCTGGTGATGACAACATTCTTCCCACCTCTACCAGCAACAGTACCAGCAGCACATATAACATTCTTCGGGTAAGCAATCTTCTCAAAATCATCATCAGACGAAATCACTTCTGCTTCGGCTGCTTCGACTGCATCAACCTTCCTGTAGCAAGGGGTTTTTGGAGTACCACGAACACCACCAGCCTGCTTCCCCAACTTGGAAGGAATAAGGGTCCGAGGTCTATCATCTTCTATCGGAGCTGTACTCATCAGTTCCTCCCTAGGCTGGTATTCCTGTGACCCGAGGAATGAGTAGTGGTAATCGGTCAACTCCAACGGATCCACTGTCAAAGAAAAAAGGAAGAGAAAACATCACCATTAAATACAACTGAAGTTCAAGAACATCACAATGTGCAGTCCAACTAATAAAGATGACATGGTTATTACTCAAGCTGACCTAAAAAAATTAGTTGCAGTAAAAAACTAAATGAAGTTCAGGCACAACCAAAGGCACAGTTCAAGATAAACCAATGAACTGGAAATCATTCAACTACAGCTAACAAAACCATAGAAAGGCATCATCTCTGAAGTTCAATTAGAAAGAAAATGCTCATGTCCATTTAAGCAATGGAAGGACAGAAATTACTGAAACAAAACACACAAGCAAAATTAAAAAGATAGAAATGAAGTTCATGTACAAAGAAAATGCTCCTCTCCTTCCGAAACCAGCAGCCCAGCCAGATCTCAAGCAGAAGTCCAAGTTCAGAGAAAAATATGAAGTTCAGGTAGAATAAAAGATGCAGTGCAGGTAAGCAGTCCGAGTTCCAAATACTTACATGTGTAGTAGCCAAACAGAGCTTGGAAGTCTGTCTCAAACAGGTTAGAAGAAGCGATTGAGTACAACCACGTCTTCCTGATATCCGCGATATTCTCATGGGAATAATTTGCAAGAACCCCGTCATGATACGAATTAACATTCGTAAGCATGAAGAATCCGTAGTCGATACTGCCATCAAATGCAGTAAAAGAATAGTGTTTGAACAGAAAAAGAAAGCCAATGAATTAAACACGTCGCAGCTTAAGTACAACTACAGTTAAACAGATGTGATAAAGAGAAAAAGTGGAACTCATACTTGTTTTGCTGCTGGGGGACATCAATCCAATCCAGAGGGAAATGGTCGATGGTAAGAGGACTGAAGGGTGTCTCCCTGTCGTTGCTGGCATCCTTCCAAAGCCTCTTGATGTTGTCGGTCATCCGCCGAAACAGGCGTACCGCACATTCATCTTCTGGTCCATAATAGGAGTCGAGAAGCTGGAACCTTGAATTCTTCAGGTCAAGAAATATTGACACCCAATGACCAACACCACCCATGGAAGCAGGAATCTCAGGCGGGTCAAAAGTGGGGAAAACAACCTGAAGCATCATAAACACACGAATCATTAAAAACTGAGAATTAATATCAAACGGTACAAAGAAAAATAAAACAAATATTAACACAGTGGATCACACTGCAAAACTAATACAGAGGCAAAGAACAAGATATTGCATACCGAATCATGTGCATCCATGCTATCTGGACCACTCGCCATGAAGTACTTCCTCACACGGGAATCAAATTGACCTATGAAAATCTTGTCCTAAAATAATGCAGACAACACCAACATATGAAAAAAATACAAAAATGAGACAAACAAGTTTTAACTAAAATGCTAAGGAACAAAACAGAAAAGAAATCACTGTATGGTTGACTTACACAAACCCAATACGGCAGGATGAGTTTATCTGATCCCTGGTACTTCGCACGTAGACAGTAGAGTGCACACTCAGCCACATTAGATCGAAGCATTCCACGACGACCAAAAGATATTGCAACTTCTTCGACAGAAGCTTCACACTCCTTGTTTTGGAACATAATCATTGATCTAGAACAAGCGTATAGAAAGTAAAACAAGTTCAGCGGCAGGAACTCAGGAAGTTCATAACACATGTTAGCACAAAAGTTCAGCTATATCACAACAGGCAGTACAGTACAAAAGAGGCCAGAAGTTCAGCACCAGAGAAGTAAAATAAGAAGTTCATGTACATAGAGTTGAGAAGTTCAGGTATGAAACCACAGGCAGTTCACAAGGGGTACATGGATGGTGTAAATATTGAGCAACTGCACTCACCTCTTGGAACGATCATTCTTAAGCCTGGTTACACTGTAATAAAAGTCATCAACCTTCTTTCGGACGACAGCAAGGTCGCTATCTGCTCACCAAAAAGAAATAGCAATTAAGAGCAACACTCAAGAACATAGATTCATGACAGTTTCAATTAAGACCAACATTCAAGCACAAACATTCAAAACATAAGCACATCTCAGCTGCTACATCAGAAAAGATAAAACCACATCATCATAGACATCACAACCCATGCATTACAAACCTCCACCCACATAGAAAACATGTTCACTTAACATTCTTTACAACCCACACGACAAACAACAAAACCAGAAGTTCAACTTAGACCACACAGGCAGTTCATAGGGGATATCATGGACTAAACCAAACAACAAAAAGGGAAGGGGATGGGGAAAGAAGAGAGAAGCATGCTCCTCTATTCATGGATCCTTGCCTAGACCAGTGGCAGCACTGGAATGATCAACCTCCTCTCCATAGCTATCGCTTTCGGTATCTTCATCGTCGTCTCCAGTAGACGTTGCAGCGTCGTCGGGAAGGACACTAGCAGCTGCTGGAGCAACTGGAGAATCTGAAACAAGAAAAAACTTTTGGTTGTGCCTGTACAACATCAACATCAACTGATGGCTCTACTGCAGGAGACTTCTCCGGGCTTGCAGCAACACTACCACCAGTTTCAACAGCAGACTCAACAGGATCTTTCTCCAAAATGATGTCCAGTTGTCTTGCCCTGCTCAGCATCAGAAACCTCAGCGCCAATGGACGACTGAGGTTCAGTCAGGACCACCCCTCGGAGCAGCCGGTGCCTGAGACGGACATGTCTGCAACCTTCTCTGGAGGAACACTAACATCATCATTCTGCTGCTGCAAAAAGAAACAGAAAGTCATTACAAAGGGGTAACTAAAACTCATGCACAGGGGCAGCAAGTCCGTCTCAGGGGCAACAAGACAAATGGACAAGAAAAATGGTACCTTTTTCACTGCCATGAACCTCATCAACTATTACGCCACTAGTGAGAGCAGGTTCATGCACAGGGGCAGCCTCATGCACAGGAGCAGCTTCATGCGCAGGTAAAACATCCTCCTCAACCCTAGCATCATCATCAACAGCCTACAAAAAAAACCATGTAGAAAACAAATACCTAATCAGCAGAAGTTCAGATTGCATAATCAGAGAAGGTCAGCTATCACAACTGACACATAATGGAAGTCCAAATACAGTAAACATAGCAGGCCAAATATCAAACTACTCTAAGATACAAAAGGGAACAAAAAAGGGCCAGTCATGGAAGTTCAGGTGCTGTAGCAGTTGAAGTTCAGGTTCTATAAACAGAGAAGGTCACCTAGGAACACTAGTGCTAAAAAGAAACAGTTTACGACACATGAAATCAATAACGGTCGCGTATGACTACAAACAGTAATAACTGAAAGCTAACATTGAACATTAGTGCAAAGAAATATCAAAAGCCAACATAAACAAACCTCTTTGGTATGCTCCACGTGGCCTCCTTCATGACCCGAACGAATAGAATCCTGCTGAATCTGTCTCACAACAACACTTGCCTCATCTTCAAAAGGCTTGCAACGAGCATCCTGCATTTCCTTGAACAACCCAACGCTAGTCCGGAGGTGGGAAGTGCTCTGACGAAGCTCTTCAAGAAATCTAGCTTCAATAGATAAGGCCTCCTTCGAAGACTCAGCATCAAAACCGTGTCCGGGAGGAAGAACCCCATCAACGCGACTAACACGCTCAACAGTTGAAGGAACACGAGCCAACTCCCCACAAACAGTTTCAAGAAGACTATCAATCCTAACTAGAGAAACATTGGCAGCTTCAAAGAAATTCTTGGAAGAAATGCCACCTGCAGCACTCACACGGGCAGAAGAACCTCCTGGATCTACAGGGGGGCACCAGTATTAACATCCCGGGAGAATTCAAATCTTGGGGAAGTTCCACTCCCTAGGCCGGCAGAACGAGGCATAGTTAGAACAGGACGTTCAATAACCCTAAAGAACACAACCTCAGCCTGTGTCTTCCACTGCATACAAAAACAAAAAGTCAACGCGTCAGAAAACAAATGAAGGAACATGGGAACAAAAAAATATACAAGACAATACCAGAAGTTCAAGTTAAACTACACAGGAAAGAATAATGCATAGAAACACTCACAGGCAGTCTCCCAAACACCCACTTGGCTGGGTCATCATCACCCTTCGTGACCAAGTCAGCCACAGCAAGCTCAAGAAGCTTGGCCTGATCCATGAAATTGATGCGAGGGGTCCTCAAGTCAATATTAGGCGTCTTGCCAATGATAAGGCAGTCCAGATACATAAGAAGCGGCGCGATGGCACAGCCTGTGACAGCTTTTCTTCTGCTAGTACCTTGCTGATACCTAACAACAGCACTCCGAATATTGTCAACAACCAACTGGCAGTAGTCCATGTCTGCCATATCCTCAAACACAAGGTTCTCGGCCATTGCTTCCTCCCTGGACACTCGTGTAGACGTTCCAAGGATAACCACCTTCATGAAAACAATAAGGTAAAACACCTGCAGAGCAAGATCATCCTTCGTCTCATCCTTCACAAGTTCAGCGAGGATATCCCGCAAATCCTTTGTCTTGATGTCGTCATTCCTAGCATACCCAAGCTTGCCCTTCAACCTCATAACAGCATCATCGAAACCATCATTCGAGGGCCTAGGGGGTACGATTACCTTGAGGGAACCCAAAGAGATGGTGAGTAACATCACTTGTAATACGTATAACCTTGTTCGCCTCACGCATGTCCAAAATCATGGTTGAAAGGTCAATCCTCGTGTAGATGTTGCCCATCAAAGGACGAGAAATGTTGGAATCAACCTTCAAGTCAAACACACAACCAAAACCAGCCTTGATAACCCTCGTCTTGTGCCTAGCTTGTAGTTTCGCACATGTCTTGACCTCTCCTAGTGAGCAGCGAACCGTCTTGTTAAAACATTTCGCCTCACCTCCTCCTTGGCCACCTTCTTCGGGCGTTTTGCCTCCTCTCTTCCTCCTCTCAGGCCGGTCCACAAGCTGATACTGAAAAAAATACATTGACAAGGAAAAAAGGCAGAACAATGAGACACACAAGCTTCACCAAAATTCCACTAATGCCTACATACGCACTACATCTGAGAAGTCCAACTATGTTTACATAGGCAGTACAACCATGTATGACCAGAAGTAAAGATGCTTTCAAATTGTTGGAAATTTACAAAGCAGAAGTTCAACCATGTATACCAAGGCACTAATCAAACATGTATCTCAGAAGTCCAACTATGTCTACATAGGCAGTACAACCATGTATGACCACAAGTTAACATGCTTTCAAAAATGTTGGAAATTTAAAAAGCAGAAGTTCAACCATGTATACTAAGGCAGTAATCAAACATCTATACCAACAAGTTAAGCTAATTTCTTCATGTATATACCCAGAAGTCCAACTATGTACACAAAGGCAGTAATACCATAAAAGCAAAGCACATCGGCTAATTTATTCGTCTATATGGAGCAGAAGGTCAGCTATGTACGCCAAGGCAGTGCTAAAAACAATAAAACTACAGCAATAGCGACAAATTCTCTAAAAACTAGTAAACATGAGACATTCATACCTGATTAGCGGCAGCAGCATCATCGTCGTCGTCCTCATCATCAGCATTGAAATCAGCATCATCCTTGTCCTCTGGATTAACACGAGAACGCTTCTTCACACCCTTGTTGACCTTTGCAGGTGGAACCTTGCGCTTCACGCCGCATTTCTTCCCCTTACCAGATGCACCAGCACCAAGCGGAGAAGGTGTAGGCGCGGCAGTGGCAAGCACATGAGGACTACGGTGTGGCGTACCACCAAGGCCTAGCCCTTCATCTTCAACAACTTCTGCAAGCCTTGAAACACGTGGGCTCCTCCGAGGAGTAACTTCACCAACTACTAACTTCCTCACAGCGGTCTTCTTGATTTTCTTCTTAACAGGGACAACCGTGCCATCACTGCCACACGGCACGTCTTCCTCAACGGTGAGCTCAGCCGCATGAACAGATCCAGGAACATCAGAACCTTTGTCAAGGCGGGCCGCCCTCTTCTTGTCAAAATCTTCTTGCTTCTTCCTCTTATGTTGGTCCTCTAGGAGAAGCTGAAGAGGCACATCCTCGGGTTGCGTGACAGGTTCAGTTCCATCAACAGACTGCGACTGTGTCTCTAACATCTGAAGAGAGCACAAAGGATCCGGAACGGAATCACAACCTTTGACTGACGGAGCCCCCTCCTCAGCAGCAGCAGGGGTTTCTGATAAACCCAACTCAGATAAAATATCGTTGATGGTGTTCACAGCTTCCTCCTCTGTGGACACATCTGCAAAGAACACAAAAAATCAAAGCAAAAAATAAAAAAACTCAGGAACAAAAACAAAAACAACCGACATGAACAAGCTAAAAAAACCTGCTCAAAACTTTAAAATGAAAAGAGAAGGGGTTTCACATACTAGGTGAAGCAAGAGCTGCAGAAGCAAGATCCTCGAGGCTTGAAAAATTCTCAAGGCTCGAAGCAACCTCAGCAATCACAGTCAAAGGGATAATGGGTGATTTAGCCGCATCAGATATTGGAGCATCAATATTAACCTCTGAAGCTCCATCTTGATCGCAGGCATTTTTTTCAGAACTATTCAACTCATCACCAACTACAAAAAATGCAAGTAAAAAGGCAGCTGAGTTCTAATGCACAATCCTACACCAAAGGGACTTCTACTTTTACAACAATGTCCAATACCCAGAAGTTCAACAATACCTAACAAAGCAGTAAACACAACAAACAAACTAAAAATCTACAAACTAAATATAAAAACAATCTACACCAGAGGGGCTACTACATATAACATGAATGACCAGAAGTTCAACGATATATAACAAAGCAGTAAAACAAAATGTGCATAACAGAAGTTCAACCAAATTTCATTATAAACAAACAATAATTAAAACCAGAAGTTCAACTATGTGACCCAAGCAAGTAGCACATAAAAAAGATGTAGCATGACCACAAATAGTATTTCATAGGCAAACTAAATATCAATACCATCAACATGATAACAAAAAAAACAAAGATATACACTACAAATATGAAACATCTGGGAAGTCCAACAACACTTGGTGACATAGTTTCACCTGCAAAATCATCAACTACAAAGTAAGCAAACACTATTCTAACTCAAACTAATGGTAAAAAGCATACACATAACCTTTCCTAGAAGTTCACACTATTAAGAATGGCAGTCCAACATGAATACTAAGTGAAGATATGGGCATACATATATAAGAATAATGCTATTTAAAATACAAGATACAACTACATTAAGATACCTGGAGAAGGTTTTGAAGCCATGACAACACAACCGCCTTGATGAATGCAACTCCAAACACTAGAACAACCTGCTAAAAACAGGGGATTGATTGCATATAGTTAGCAAGTACAAAATCATACAACAAAATACAAAAAGAAACTGAATCAAACCCTAGAATGAAACAACCAGAACATACCAACAAGTATAAAAAGATGAACAGTAGCACATCTAGGCAAGCACAAACTAAAAAAAGAATCCATAAACTATCTAGCATGTGAGAGACACAATATAGACTTCGAAATCAAAAACACTAAAACAAATTAGATACATCAGATCCAGCATCACACCACACCCTCTCTTACATGCATCTGAATGCTGAAATGAAGAAAGGGGAAATGAAATCCACACAAGCCTGAAGGGACAAATAGCACACACAAGCATCACATAGACAAATCTGACCACGGGGGAATGCAATCCACCCACCACACGCACAAGAACCCTACCTAATCTACCACCAAACCATCAGAAGAAGGGGGTAGAGAGGCGGACGCGAGAGCACACAGGAGGCGGACTCGATAGATCTGGCAAAACTAGAAGCAAGCATTAGGGCGGGGCAGCACTTGTACCTCTCCAGACGACCCCCGCACGCATGAATCCGCGGCGGTTCTTCAACTCCCCACGACGCCACGCGCACCTTGCAACCACGCAGGCAGTTACCGCCCTCACTTCGGAGCAGGAGAGAGCGGGCTGGGAGAGGGAGAGCGGGGCGTGGGGGAGAAATAGGAGCGGGGCGTGCGCCGGTTACTCCACTCACGAGGGCAGGGGATAGGGGCGGAGAAATCGGGAGGAGTTGCAGGCGACGAAGGCAGCGGAGCGATGGAGAGGGGGGAGAGAGCGAGCGACAGGGGAAGAGGGGTTTTCTGACAGGTGGTGGCGAGGGAGATGGTCAATTAATGCCTCTCTGTCGTGGGACTTGCAACGCAGGAGAAATTATAGTTTTACCCCCCCAACAGCTAAAAAAGTAAATACATCTATAGATAAATGAATGCACCATTTGAATGCATCTATTGTAATGAGATAAGATCACACAACAGCACTGCTGATATCCTTAAAACCAAAAATAGATGGCAAATACACTACCAAAGGAAGAAAAATACATACATAAATATGCACCTAAAAAAACAAGAGAAAGAAGTTCAAAAAATAAAGAACAGAAGTTCAAGTACTCTAATAAAAGAAGTAAAGAAATAAGAATAAATAAACCCAAAGAAACAAAAAGAAGTTCAAGTACAAAAACATATGAAGTTCATATCTAACTAAAACACGCACCCTAAACCCTAAAAACCCTAAGATAGATAGTAGTGTCACGGATTTGACGGACTCGCCTCCGCATGCGACGACGCGGTGCTCCGGCTCGTTCCTGTCTCGGCCTCGCAGGGGGAGGGGAGGGGGGGTCCCGACCCCCCTCCCCCCCTGCTCGGCCTCGCGCTACCGCATTTGTCAATACGTGCAATGCCGATTTCAATGTCTACAAAATATTTAAATCCAAAAAATAACAACCTCAAATTAACATTTTAAAAACGATTATCACACAGAAGTTCAGGATAGTTATTCAGTGAAGAACGACAACTATTATAAGTACAAAAACATACTAGAAAAAATAAAAAAATACGCATATCCATCGCCCAATTACATGGCTGTTCATGGGACTAAGTCAAAAAAATCCAAACCAATGCAAAGAATGAAAAGTAACATAAAAAAGAAGGAAATACAGAGGCCTTGCTTTATTACTTTGCAAAGAAGGAAAAGCAGAAGTTCACGTATAAACAACATAGAAGTCCAGCTTCTACAACGACCCTTACATGATTTGGAAAAAGTGCATGCATACTTGGGCAAAGATCTTGTAAGTTTCACGTTAAACACATACTGAAGTTCTACCACTATTCGAAGTATGCAATCATGTTACAAAAAATAAGTAAGATATGCATTTATATTTGGGAATAATCCCATAGTTGCCCACGGAACAAACTCAAACCCAAATTAGAAATTTGAAAACTACAAAAAAACAAAAAAAGAAAATAAAAAATAGAGCGCGATGCTGCACCGCCTTGCAATGTGGAAACCAGGAAGTTCAATCACTGGTACCATAGAAGTCCAACTAATACCACAGAATGTGGATGATCCAAAAAATAATCCCAAAGACAGAATAAATATAAAAAGATGATTTGTGTGTCTATGGACCAGCTCCACATTTACGTATTATGAGTACTCTGAAAAACAAAAACGACGGAAGTAAAAACATGCATAAAAACGACGGAAGTTCTAGCACAAAAGGTGCAGAAGTCCAATTCGTAAGACAGACAGTAGAATCATTGGGAAAATACACGCTATCGAATTTGTTTTTTAGATTTAATCACTTGGGTGACTACACCTTCTCAGTCCGCGACCTCGAACGATATCCTACTACGCCCAAACATCAAAACGGCAAAGCCACCAAGCTGTCTCATCGAAGAACCGGAACCAACACGGGCGGACACGAGATCCAATCGCCCGATTTCAGGGGTGTATTCGCCTGCCCGATCAAATTAACAACGCATGAACGGTCCAATCTCACTACTGCAATCAAATCCGCCCTCTATATTCAAATAAAAACAACAAATCCACAGAAGCCGCGGAACCACTCCCGCGGACGAAGAACACAGAACCCGGAATCAAATCCGTTGAAATTAACGACAAATTGTCCACAAAACTCGTAACTACACCAAATTCCCATCATGTTAGAGGTTCTAGAACATCCAATGAACGCATTAAACTTGTAAACAGACATAGGTTCATCCGCCCCGAGAGTGAATCCGCCAAAATGCAAAATTACGAATCAAAACGAGCATTTAGATGCAGGTATGGGTATCTGGATTACAGTCACATCCCAGACAACACAACCGGCTGGAATAATTCGCGAGGGAAGCCACGATTGCAAAGATAGACTGAAGTTCGGGTTCGTACACAGGGAAGTTCAGGCGCGTTACTTGGGAAGTTCAGGTTGTGATCAGAATATTATTCTAATCCCGTGATCAGAATAGTGTTTATGTATATATATATATATATATATATATATATATATATATCCACTCGGATGTAGGTTTTCGTAAAGTATTATTGTTGACATTACCCTTGAGGTAAAAGTTTGGGAGGCGAAACTATAAGCCCCTATCACTACAAAAAAATACACTTCCGTGATGATACGTGTGTCACAGTAGGTCATGTTTTCTGTCATGCATGTACATCCATGACAAATTTATGACAGAATCAAGATAGTCATACCTGTGCTGTCGTAGAAGTGTTCCATGACATTACCAAAATTATCATCACGAAAGTGTCCACTTCCATGATGATAAATCACGCGTCATAGAAGTGCTTTCGTCAAGGGTGACCGACACGTGGCATCCACCGTAACGGAACGCCGTTAAGCTATCGGGTCCGGTTTTGGATCCGATAACCTGTTAACAGCCCCGACCAATGGGGATTTTCCACATGTAAAATCATCATTGGCTGGAGGAAACACATGTCAGCTCACCGTTGGGACAGACGTCATCCACTCATTGGACCCAATGCGCCTATGATACGTCAACACGTGGCACGGCCCAACAGAGGCCCATTCCTGTGATAAGGTCGGCCCGTTTGACTTGGTCAAAAGGTGGCGGGCTGGCCCACGGCAAACCTGTTAACGGCCTGTTCGCAGATAGCCCATTTACAGCCCGCTAACCCAGGGCCCATTTACGGCCTATCCGAATTAGGCCCAGTAGCGTCATCTGGGCCGTCCAATATAATTCCAGCCCGTTTTAACTTCCGGCCTATGTATGGCCCATGACGTCTTTTGGCCCATATGAGGCCCTTAGTAACCCTCGGCCCATTAACGGCCCGTGGTAAAACTGGCCCGTAATGAACAGTGTATCACTTTATACCCATTAACGGCCCATTATTCCGTTGGGACGTTTCCAGCCCATGTTATCTTTCAGCCTTCTTAGGGCCCATTTATTCTTGGGCTCATTTCTAGCATTCGTTTACTTTCGGCCCGTTACTGTCATTTTCAGCTTGTGGGCCAAATACAGCCCGTGGTTACAGTCGGCCCATTTGTGGCCCGTTAATACGTTGGGCCGTTTTCATAGCATCATCAAATACGGCCTATTAACGACGGCTCGTTATGGTCGGCCCATGAACGGACGATTTCAACTCTAGCCCATTTACGGCCATAATGTGGTCTGTTATTGGCCCATGTTTGGCCAACCGATCATACGGCCCGTAGAAGGCCCATTCATGATACGGCCCGTAGAAGGCCCATTGTGTCTACGCCCCGTAGAAGGCCCATTGTGTCTAGGCCCCGTAGAAGGCCCATTGTGTCTACGGCCCTTAGAAGGCCCATTGTTTCTACGGCCCGTAGGAGGCCTACAGTAAATATGTAGCCCATTGTTAATGTGGCCTAGTTTAAAAAATAGGTTATTCCGGCCACTAGCAAACCGCGGAAAAAGAACTGCACTGACTACAAGAAAACAAATAAACAAGACAACGGAAATAAATAAGCAAGTAACTTACGCTAGGCTATCACGGCTATTACACATATTACATCCACTGGGCATCAAAGTTCGCCACCAGTGCAAATATAGGGAACAAAGCAGCATATAAACACCACAGCAAAACAAGTCCAGAACTGAAACCACTTCAGAAGAGCTCAAGAAACAATATCCCGGGTACCCATAATGCTGGCAAGATGCTTAGCAAGCTTATTAACTTTCTCTTGTTTGGCGCTTAAATCCTCCAGCACTTGCTGTTGCACCAGAAAGTATGCATCTGAATTCTGCAGGGACTTCCTCAGTCCTCCGGCTTTCTGTCGCATAACATCTGATCGATGTCTTTCAACTTGAAGTTGAGACTCAAGAAGCCAAACTGATTCAGGCAGCGAGTACGAAGAGCTGGTGCCAGCAGTAGTAGCCAGTAACTCGAACACTACATCAAGACAGGACTTTGGGGTTGTCTCAGTGTCTTCAATATAGTTTTTATCAGCTTTCTTGGAGAACAACAGGGATGTCTCACTATCTTGAACCTGATCTGCATTACTTCCTTTACCATTTCATAATGGGGTACTCTTCTCCAATATTTTATCTGCGTTCTAAAGGAGAAACAAACAAACACATCACATGTTTACAATGTAGTATATGAAACTCATTTTGGTAAACCAGTTCAGTAGTAAGGTGGACAGGATAACAGCATGAAACAAACATATATCTATGTAGTATGGTCACTGTATGGTCTATATCATTCTAGTTTATGTTGCCAAATCAAGATAGATACAGTTTGAATCATATCTACTTAAGACAAAGCAGCATAGACAGAATATAAGTGTGGGAAACTACACAGCAATAACAACACTTGTAATGTGCATGGCATGAGAACATAACTGTTTATTCAATTGAAACTGAAATCAACATAGAGCAAGTTACAACAGCAAACACGTTAAAGAAACAGGTTTAAAACATCCTGTTGCGCCATTGGAGTTTCAATTGCATCCTTCAAATCTGAAATTAGTTGGTATGAGTAAATACAGTGATGCAAGAGCAAAGTAGTATGAACCATAGCTACGGAACCTGACCTGAGAACAATTCTTCTTCTGCTTTAAGCGTTGACTTGGGGTTCGGAGTGGTGGTCCTCGTGCTTTGGGCACTGCAGTTGCCTTACTAACTGCTCGTGTTTGGGTGCTGTGTGGTGGAGACGGTGTTGTGTCAACGGGAACTGGGTTACTATCTGCTAGGGTTGGGGTTAGAAGGGGTGTAGCTGGTTCTCTGTCCAACTGGGTAGGGGTACAATCTGCGTGAGTCTGGGTTATGTGTGGTGGGGCTGGTTCTTGGGCAAGTACAACCGTGGTTCTATCTCCATCGACATGTAGCACGATCTTTTCTGAAGACCGTGTTTTTACTCCCACAGATACTGCCATCACCCCCTTCAATTGAAATGGCTGATAAACAAGAAAAGTAATTGAATGTACAGACATTGTAAGATAGACAGGTGCAATGGATAGTAGGGAAGAAAACAGGGCATGAAATAATTCACATTTATGTTGTCTAACTAAACAGAATAGCAGGACATAATTTCAAATATATGATGGCTAATTAAACAGGATAGCATGACACAATTTCACATGTATGATGGCTAACTAAACAGGATAGAATGACATACTTCAAAATATGATGACTATGTAAACAGGATGACATGATATAACTATACGATGTGTCTATTAAAGTGGTTGGCATGCCATAAATCACAAACATGCCGTCGATGGAAACATGATGGCATGATATAATTCACGGATAGAATGGCATAATTCAAAATATGATGACTATGTGAACAGGATGAGATGATATAACTATATTATGTCTTTAGAAAATGGGTTGGCATGCCATAATTCAGATACATGCTGTCTATGTAAACATCATGGCATGATATAATTCAAATATATGATTTATATACTAAGGAAGTGAGCAGAGGGCAATCGCATATATGATGTGTCAACTAAGGAGATGGCATTCAACATCGTGTATATGATGTAAAAACTAAGCATTGCAATACAACATATGCATGATATGAGTAATATAACCTTGCCAAGTTTGAGCATACACCTCAGGGGGATAATAGGACTGGTCATCTGCCTCTGAATCCTCCTCTGAAGAGCTATCTGTAACCAGCAACATATCTGCTTCACCAGGTAGCATTGTCTGCTCTGAAGACCTTGTTTTCACTCCAGATTTCTCCATCAACAATTCAAATGGCTGATGCACAGGAAGAGCAGTTGAATATACAAACATTGTCGACAAAAGCAATGAGAAATACAAAAAAAGGACGGCATGATATAATTCACATATATGACGCTTGGCTAAACAACATGACATTGCATAATTCACATATATAATGCCTTGCAACAAGATAGCATTGCATAATTCACATATATAATGTCTTGCAAAAAGATGGCATTGCATAATTCACATATATGGTAATTAGACACTAAACAGGTGGCATTCACACAAATCATGTCTAAACTAAGCAAATGACATAGCAATGCAAGATACCATACGCACGATATGAGCAACATAACCCTGCCAAGTTAGAGCATGCACCTCAGGGGGGGGGGGAATAGGACTGGTCATCTGTCTCTGAATCCTCCTTTGAGGAGCTATCCGTAACCAGCAAGATATGCGCTTCGTCAGATAGCATAGTCTGCTCTGAAGACCTTGTTTTCACTCCAGAATTTTCCATCACCGTGTCAAATGGCTGATGCACACGAAGAGTAGTTGAATGTACTAACATTGTTGACAAATGTAATACGTAACGAAAAAAAAGGATGGCCTGATATAGTTCACATATAAGATGTCTGGCTAAGCAGGATGGCATTGCAAAATTCACATATATGATGCCTGGCTAAACAAGATGGCATTGCATAATTCCCATAAACGATGAATGAACTAAACAGATGGCATTCACACAAAGCATGTCTAAACTAAGCAGTTGACATATTTGATGTATAAAGTAAGCAATGCAAGGCACCATATGCATGATATAACCAACATCAGCATGCCAAGTTAGAGCGAAGACCTCATGGGGTAAATAGGAGTGGTCTTCTGCTTCTGAATCCCCCTCAGAATAGTTATCTTCGTCTTGATTACGATCCGAAATGGGTGGAGGGGGCTGCCTTTGCGCCCACCATGGAGCGACGTCTGCATGAAATTTTATTGCCACGCAAGGCTCGTCTCTTTTTCTCTACATGTTCAGTTCCATTGTGTACAATAACTGACATGCATAGGAATAAAACATAGTGAGATTATGTAGGGAGTGCATGCACACATCCAGAGTGATGGTAGCAAACTGTGGATAGACCCAAAACCAATGATAGCAGGCAGATAATAGCTTTAGTTAAAAAATACAGATAATGGCTCCTTTAATGTTTGTTTGCACCCAACATGAAACTCATAGTAGACACCCGAGATTAACCAGATAGTAGACAGATAGTACTGATTGCTGCCCCAATATGTACCCCACAACCATTTAAACTCAAGTTTCAGCATAAGTTTGGACCTGAGTTGGAGTCTAATAGGTGAACACGATGATAAAGTAGCATGTCATCATATTAAGCGATGCATAACGTAAGCAGACACGGAAGAGTGCGACCTCTCTTGCGGACCCGTGTAGTCCTCAAGGTCATCTGCTCAGTTGATGATGGTAATGCAGTTGTCGTGGCTGCCGGCGGCGGGGAAGAAGATCTGAGGCGGCGAAAGACAGTCTGGAGAGTGGATCCCTGCTGTGGTGAACCCTTCCATCGTTGGAGCAGCTGAGCTGGGGTGAAACACAGCACCGCAGGAGTAGGACAAACCACACAAGGTTTTCTTTGACACATATCTGTAACAGAAGTAATTGTGTAAGGGCTTGTTTGAATTTGAGGATTCTAACAATGCAGGGATAGGAAATAGACAGGAATAGGATAGGAATGCACGTGCAAAACAGAGAATTTAAAAACACAGGATTTCTGCCAATCTGGGTGTTTGGTTCACAAGAATTGGAAGATCACAGGATGCAAAGAAGTATGGTGAGATTAAGTCAAACCACAAGAAGTGTACAACCTCTTTGGCGAAGCCATGTCGATCTCAGCGTGATTGGGTTGGCCGGTGAGGATGCTCCGGATGACTTGGCTGTCGGAGGAGGGGAAGAAGATCTTAGGCGTCTGGAGATGGAGCCCGAGGTACTGCTCCGCTGTGATGGAGGGTTTCATCATTGGAGCAGCTCCGGTGAGTTGTACTACGCCGAGGCTGAAGCAGGACAAGAGAGACAACGTTAACCTGAGTGGAATTCTAATAGCATCTCCAATAGATGACGTAAAATACATAACCACAAAGTGCTAGATGTATACATCAGCCGCTCATCTCCGAACTTAACTGTCGAAACTGAATTTAACTGTCGAAACTGAACTTAACTGCCGAAACTGAATTTTGCTGTCGAAGCTGAACTTAATTGTCGAAACTGAATTTGGCTGTCGAAACTGAATTTTACTGTCGAAACTGAACGCACTAGAGGTGAGGCTACACGTCAGTCGACTGACTTTTTCATCTCTAGTCAGTCGATTTTGCAGCCGTTGGATGCGAAATCAAGGGCGTGCAGTTCACCTTCAACCTCCACCCCCTGAGTCGCCAGCCACCACCGGCCAAACAGCCGCCCCACCCGCCCCGAAAACACTCCCCACCGCCGGTCCGCTGCCGCCCCGGCCATCCCTCTAGGCCCCCCCGTGCCGAGCTTTTTCTCCGGCAATCCCCATGCCACCGCCCCACCACCGCCGGCGACCACCGCCCCCACCC